>NC_067125.1:23940210-24240210 GCF_021347895.1 Acanthochromis polyacanthus
ACACAGTCAGCGGGAGTTTGTTTGAAGACAACTCACCGTAGTGGCACATGAAATGATGTTTTTGGTCACAATGATCTTCCACCCACTTTCCAGCATCGGTAGCACCGATCACACTGGTAGCACAGTCTCCAGTTTTACCTTTTGGACGTCCAGTCAGGAAGTTTTTGAATTCATGCTCTGTGCCATCTGACCAAGAGTGCCAGGTTCTTCTGGACAGACCAATGAAAACAAACTTGTTTCCTGGTACAGCCTGCTGGATCAGTGTCTTCTCGTCTTCATTCCTCATGGAGGCCAGGTCTGTGTGGAACTTCCTGCAGTAGCTCTGAGCTTCCTCCCACGTCAGGTTCGTCCAGGACTTGTAGACATATCTTGGAGGAGAAGAAGCTGGCAAGAATTTTGAAAGTTCAGTCAGATTAATTTGGACACAAAAGCAATTTATTCTTACTAACACTTTTAAAAATGCAATATTCATTAAGTCAAATGAAGAAAAGTGTCAAATCTTCACATCTGAGTTACATCTTTACAAGACAAATGAAACAGTCAAAGCTGCCGTTCATTTTCTGTTTTGGGGCCTAAACACACATTTGAAGTAATAATTATACCACAATCTGGAAAATGTACTACATGTTATTGGATCACAGAAACTAAAACAGGTAACGTTTTACTCACCGTCTGAATTGTCATAGCAGAGAAAGGGGTACTGGAAGGAGCATGGCTGATCAAACCATAGACCTCTATCTACAACAGTGCATAGCTTCCACTCATCTGAGCGACTATTTGGTTGATCACTGTACCACCCGAGAAAGGGCTCATTTTTGGTTCCGTAGTAGCCATCATCTGTCATCGACCATGCCCAGCTGCTAGAATTGTCATACAGGCCAATCCATACTTTTCCACTGTAGCCACGGCCAGCAGCTGCAATCAGTTGAGCCACGTCTTCCATGTTGTCCACAGTAGCCAGGTCGGTGAACTTTTCTCTGCAGTACTGTTGGGCTTCACTCCAGGTCTTTGGTTCATCAATGAATTTGTAAAGATGAAGCCCTGAACAAACCCCTGGAAAAGACACATTTTTCATCCTGAACAACATAACATAGAAATATAAACAAATATGACAGAAAAACAAAAACAAGACAGATGTGGATCAAACACACCCACAGGTTGGACACCAATGACTGCTGTGGACTGAAAATGGTCATAAATGAAACAAACGTGCCATATTTACATCATCCACGTGTTGAGGTTTTCTCTCCTTATTACACCATTTTGTTCTGCTGAAACGTTTGATTGCTACAAACATGCATTCATTGACATTTTCTTTTGTAGAGTATTCTTAAAATTGTCTCTATCTTTAGATGTATCACATGGTTAAAGTTAGTAAAATGATCGGGTTGGTAGGAGACAGATTCTTCATGGAACATGTTAAAAATCCAACAGTTGCTTCAAAAGTCAATGGAAAGAGTGACGTCAAGAACAGACATCAGAAATCAGATGTTTTACAAATGGGAATTTGTTTTGTCACAATGTATGACAATAGAATTACAGTTTCACTGTGTTTAAATGCTCCAAAAATGTGATTATTTTACGTACAGTACATTTCTATATATTTTCACAGTTTTTTGCAGCTGCTGCAAATTAAAATATTCCACCATTTCTAAACATATATTTGTGTAGCAGAACAACTTTTACCATGAATCATACACGTGCAGACTGACCTGATAAAAGGACGATGCACAGCAAGGCCCCGTTAACACCTGAGGAGAAAACACATTCATCAGAAACTGTCAACACATGCCAGCATTCTGAAGTTAGACAAAATGTTGTTGGTTTCTTAACTTATAAGAAAAATACTATCTGGGTCTCATCTGTTGTCCTATTGTATGCACTGAAGAGACTAAAATCCATATTCTTCTGCTTTTCTTATGTTTTTAAACATATTCCTTACCTGGTCTGCAGGCTGGTGACATCTCTAAGCTCTCCACTTCTTGTCTCTTTATCTAAATCTCAGAATTTTAACGATTGTCCAGATTACAGCTGCAGCAATGTCTTCATGTTTCCTCTTTCCTCCCTCTTCTCCTTGTCTTGGACTTGCTTCTTTCTCTTAAAACAAATTTGAATCCCTTGATTTGCAAAACAATGAGTATCTCATCTGCTGACAGCAGTAATGAGATCCCTCTGCCCCATGTCATGACATTTAGTTATTTATTAAAGAAATAACTTCTTTTTTATGGATGATGCATGTATGGATTATAAAACAATTTGTCCCTATTGATGTGTGAAAGTCTCCACATGGCATCATATTGTATCTCTTAAGAGTCATTTTATATCCTTTTATGTTCGTTTACATGCAATTTTGTAATTTTTGTGAAATATTTAGCAAATTTAACAGTTATATGTGGTCATTTGTGTTGAATTTTTGTCGTTTTATGTCAGATTTTGGTCATTTTGCATCTATTTGTTGACATTGTGTCTCTTTGTGGTCATTTTTTGTCCATTCCACTTGACTGGTTGTTGTCTGTCTCATTCTAGGATGTAGGTGTTGGAGCTTTTTAATCATCAATAGATGATGGTATTGAATACTGAACTGAAGTCAGTGCGATGATTCTCACAAATTTACCAGGTGATTGTAGGGAGGGCTTGGATGCCGACCACATCAACTAGAGGTGGTAATGAAAGTGTTCTAGATTATGTCCCCTTTCTTCAGACGGCAAATTTAAATAGTCGTCCAACCACAGTTATGGAAAATGTTGCAGAGCACGAAGTGGTACAAATGAAGGGAACTGTGATAGTTGTTCAACAAAAAGGCCACTTCAGGTCACAGACTGTGGTTACATGCTTTGTTGAACAATGCAAACCAGATGTAAATCCACCTGTCCTCACCTGATGCAGCCAGTTTGATTGTAAATGGTTCCCTGTTGAGTTACATGAAGAGACAAAACATGAATGAAAATGAGTCCAAAGACAGACATGATGGATGTACATTACACAAGACTATTCATCAGTCACTGTGGAAACGTTAGACAATAGACATGTTTTTTTCTTTTCCACTGACTGGAGGTGAAACTTGCAAACACTGTGCACACGTGAAGTTGTGGTGACGTGTGAAGTAGGTCATTGTGGACATCCCTCCATAAATCAGTGTCCCTGCTACAACTCCTCCTCCTCCCTCTGCAGAACCAATAATAATTCTGATAATACTGAACAATTACAGTCGATAGTTTATTACTGGTGGAGGACAGTGTGATTACAGTAATTAGTCACCAGTAATACATCAGGGAAACCAGAATTTCTTTGACTGACGGATGGAAACAGTGATTTTATTCCTCACTGAGCCTTTCAATACTGAGTTGGACAGATTGAATGAACCACTCATGGTAGATAAGGATGTAAAAAGAAGTATAAATGTCCTAGTGTCAATCACACTCTAACTTCTGCCAGTGATTGGGTCAACTTATGGTCCGTCCTGTTCTTGCTCTCACACTGACTTGAAAGTTATATTTGTTGGCATAAACATGGATATTTTCCTTTTATCTTGACATTTCATTACATTTTAAACTCCTCTTTTCTTGAAACTTTTTCATGCAGAAGCCCAAACCTTTAGGAGACACTTTAATGCTTCTGATTGTTGACGACATTTCAACATCATCTTGTGAAACAACTAGAGGTAGTGATCACTATCCAATAGTAGTTGAACTGGGTCTCATTTTGGAGGAAGTTTGCACAGGGGGGGTGGGAAGGTGGATTTATGATGGGGTTAAATGGGATAAGTTTAAGTACATTTGTGATGTTGAAATAAAGACAGTAAATGTAAATGCCAATATTAATGATTTTAATACATCTTTTTGCAGTGCAGTTTTAGAAGCAGCTAAGCAGACAATAAGGAGGAAGGGAAAGAGAGGTAAGAGGAAGATGGTGCCCTGGTGGTCTGTCGAGTGTACTAATGCTGTTAAGGAGAGAAATACGGCCTTTAAATCCTTTAAAAGAAATGTATGTTATCAAAATCTTTGTGAGTACAAGCGGAAAATGGCATTTGTGAGAAGAGTAGTAAAAGAGGCCAAGAGGTCATGCTGGAGGAGTTACTGTGACACATTAGGAAGACAAACATCTGTGAGTCAGGTATGGGGGACTATTAGGAGAATGTCGGGTAATAATAAACGGTTTGGATATCCAGTTACAGTGCCTTGTGAAAGTATTCGGCCCCCTTGAACTTTTCAACCTTTCGCCACATTTCAGGCTTCAAACATAAATATATAAAATTTTAATTTTTTGTCAAGAATCAACAACAACTGGGACACAATTGTGAAGTGGAATGAAATTTATTGGATATTTTATACTTTAACAAATAAAAAACTGAAAAGTGGGTCACTGGTGTAGTCCAGGGTATACGGCGGTATACGGCGTATACCCACTTATTTTTCAGTTAGCATTGCGTATACCCACTTCTAATGCTCCCTGGTGCGCATCATTCAGTAATATCTGTGTGCCAGGTAGCCCTCTTTTCCTTAAGGATGATGAAGCCATGAACAATCCTCCTCTGCCTGTAATTGGCTGGTACATGCTACCTTCACTGATTCGATTGGTTAACTTTAGGGATGAGCCAATCAGAGGCAGAGTAGGGCGGGTCATACAGAGGAAAATTTTGCTAACACCTCTGTGGCACTCCAGTTGATTGACAGGTCTGCTTGAAAGATGCGCGGAAATGCGAGAAAGTCAGAATAAACACCTTTCAAGTGAGTGGCACGTATCGAGCGAAGCTACTTTCATGGACGATATAATTCTCAGGTAAGTTTTAAGGTGGTTTCCAAATGAATCATTGTTTTAAACTACTGGCAACATGACTGCACATTTCAAGGAGAGGATATTTTGTCGCCAGTGGTTAAAGCTGCAGTCAATTCCAGCCATTTTCAGTACAAAAAAAATCGCTAATATTCTATTTGTAAATAAAAATATGACGAGAAATACAGGGAATATTGGACGCGCATCGCGAGGTGCATTTCCTCGAAAACGACCTATTCGTGGATCATATACCGTCTTCAAGACATGTTTTGGACAAAATAGTTTACTGGCTTGTTTCGTCTGGATGTCCAAGGTTGGATTATGGCCGTTTTTTGTGGAATATTTTCATCTGTGTGTAATAATGAACCCGGAAATGTGAGTCGCGCTGTGTACGTTGAAGCCGTGTATAGAGAACGGATGGATGAATATTCGTTGTTTGTCGGACAAATGTGTTTATATTACCCGCTGTGGTAATCACATCTGAAAGTGGTTTATACCAGCGGATTCATGAGAATCTAAGCTTTCCATTGGCGTATAGTGTTTGTATAATCGCATTTGCAGTTTCAGACATTTAGCAAATTGCTTATGCAGATCTCAAAGTGTACCGCGGGCGGGACACTAAAGCGTAACTGAAGCGCAACGGGTTAAACTGAGTGTCGGGCCGAGTCTGACTAACGTTTTGAAAGGCTAACGTTATTCTAACGTAAGTCTGAAGCTAGCTAGATTGGGATAATGTGGGAAAACCTCTAGGCTGGTAGTTGATTTTAAAGTAAGTAAAAAGACAAGAATGGGGACAGGTAGTTTAAGATTCGACCTAAAATAATATTGAGGTTTTATCCATGATGAAATATGAACAAGGATGCACTGTCAACTTCATATTTGAAGTATTTTATTTAAATAAATGTTCAAAAGTAACTGAAACACCATGTTTGCCTCATGATAAATACATGTTACATTAATCCAGTTTGCTTGTGTGACCAGTAATAACTACAAACTGCTCCTAATCAAGTCATGATAATTTTATAATAGTGGGCAAGTAGAAATGACTGAATAAACTGAATAGTCTTCTATGTCACTGTTTCTAAAACAGGGCATTTTTCTGGACTAATTAAAAAAAAAGGTGAAAATTAAGCGTATACCCACTTCTCCAGGGACCACTACACCACTGAAGTGGGGTGTGCAATATTATTTGACCCCTTTACTTTCAGTGCAGCAAACTCACTCCAGAAGTTCAGTGAGGATCTCTGAATGATCCAATGTTGTCCTAAATGACTGATGATGATAAATAGAATCCACCTGTGTGTAATCAAGTCTCCGTATAAATGCAACTGCTCTGTGATAGTCTCAGGGTTCTGTTTAAAGTGCAGAGAGCATCATGAAGACCAAGGAACACACCAGGCAGGTCCGAGATACTGTTGTGGAGAAGTTTCAAGCCGGATTTGGATACAAAAAGATTTCCCAAGCTTTAAATATCTCAAGGAGCACTGTGCAAGCAATCATATTGAAATGGAAGGAGTATCAGACCACTGCAAATCTCCCAAGACCCGGCCGTCCCTCTAAACTTTCACCTGGAACAAGGAGAAGACTGATCAGAGATGCAGCCAAGAGGCCCATGATCACTCTGGATGAACTGCAGAGATCTACAGCTGAAGTGGGAGAGTCTGTCCATAGGACAACAATCAGTCGTACACTGCACAAATCTGGCCTTTATGGAAGAGTGGCAAGAAGAAAGCCATTTCTCAAAGATATCCATAAAAAGTCTCATTTAAAGTTTGCCACAAGCCACCTGAGAGAAACACCAAACATGTGGAAGAAGGTGCTCTGGTCAGATGAAACCAAAATGTACTTTTTGGCCACAATGCAAAACGATATGTTTGGCGTAAAAGCAACACAGCTCATCACCCTGAACACACCATCCCCACTGTCAAACATGGTGGTGGCAGCCTCATGGTTTGGGCCTGCTTTTCTTCAGCAGGGACAGGGAAGATGGTTAAAATTGATGGGAAGATGAATGGAGCCAAATACAGGACCATTCTGGAAGAAAACCTGTTGGAGTCTGCAAAAGACCTGAGATTGGGACGGATATTTATCTTCCAACAGGACAATGATCCAAAACATAAAGCCAAATCTACAATGGAATGGTTCACAAATAAACGTATCCAGGTGTTAGAATGGCCAAGTCAAAGTCCAGACCTGAATCCAATCAAGAATCTGTGGGCAGAGCTGAAGACTGCTGTTCACAAACGCTCTCCATCCAACCTCACTGAGCTCCAGCTGTTTTGCAAGGAAGAATGGGCAAGAATTTCAGTCTCTCGATGTGCAAAACTGATAGAGACATACCCCAAGCGACTTGCAGCTGTAATTGCAGCAAAAGGTGGCGCTACAAAGTATTAATGCAAGGGGGCCGAATAATATTGCACGCCCCACTTTTCAGGTTTTTATTTGTTAAAAAAGTTTAAAATATCCAATAAATTTCGTTCCACTTCACGATTGTGTCCCAATTGTTGTTGATTCTTGACAAAAAATTAGAATTTTATATCTTTATGTTTGAAGCCTGAAATGTGGCGAAAGGTTGAAAAGTTCAAGGGGGCCGAATACTTTCACAAGGCACTGCAACTGCCAGACCATCGATTGGCCATTGGGACCTCTCCGCTCCCCCTGCTGAGGAAGAACACTCTTCGCCCACAAAGAAGACATCGTACCGAGTTTACTGGTCGACCGAGTGGCTCTCCCAGACGCAGGTCAAGACTGAGTGAAACAGTGGTGGCCACACTGTCCACTCTCTCTCCTAAATTTACTAATTAGAGAAGATTGTTAGGTACGCTCAGTTTAGTTTAATTTAGTTTCGTTTTAAAGGGTTAAGTAATCAGTAATAATTAATGGCTTAATC
The DNA here is from genome assembly GCF_021347895.1 of Acanthochromis polyacanthus. Taxonomy (NCBI): domain Eukaryota; kingdom Metazoa; phylum Chordata; class Actinopteri; family Pomacentridae; genus Acanthochromis; species Acanthochromis polyacanthus. The sequence continues at coordinate 23,947,874 of NC_067125.1, forward strand.
ATGAATTGATGCTGTGCCCCTGCTAGTTTTGCTTAATAAAAGGCTGTATTGCATTTAAAGAGAAGTGTAATGAGATTATTATAAACCACTGATTCTGCATAGTGGTAAAAAGTTAAGCTGATTGTATGCAGTAAAACTAATGGTTCTAAAGGTTATTTAGTCCAATGAGAATATATAAACATTACCTCTGAGGTTAGTTTTTTCCATACCTCTAAAGCCAACCTAGGAATAGCACCAAGTGCAAGCAGTCATAAGAGGAAAGCTGCCGCTAACAAACGTGAATGATAAATCGATTCTTCGACTTAGAGGGCTGCTTAGTGAGAGAGTATTTATCAAATAAGAGGGGTAAGACGTTTAGATGTAAGGCAGTCAGAACCTAGGCGAGTGTTCCTCGACGCCAGCTTAATTATTCCTGTTAGGTGAAGTTCTAAAAGGCAGATAGAATCTGACCCTTTAAACGGAGAGCTGGACCAGAATTAACCTGAGGCAAGGGTTAAGGAAGGCTAGACTGGCGGACAACAGGAACAAACTACAAATACATCTCAGACACAGGATATTGTTGACTAACCATTCCGAAACGTCCTGCTGCAGCCGCAGAGTTGGGACTTCATCAGGAGCCTCTCCTTCTGGGTCAGACTCTGGGTCGAACTGGTATGGCTGAACTACCGCGTCCCGACGAGCCATGGCTTCACAGTCAACTTTAGCGCGTAGTACCGCTAGCGTAAGCCGCGTCCTCTCCCAGAGAGGGGAGGGGGAGCGGGCGTGGACAGATGCGTTCATTTGCATACCCGGAAGCAGGCCCAGAAACAGCCTGTTCTGAGGAGGGCTGGTGAGAGTGACTTTTTCGACCGCTGAAACTCCGAACAAAGGATGATTTTGGGGAGAACAAACTTAAATACTGTTTTTGGGCTTCTGAGACCTATATGGCGTGACTGAAAAATAGCATAATATGGGACCTTTAAATCTGTTAGGTTAGCTGTGGATGCTGTGTCGCTCTAAGAATTTCCTTTTTTCTTTTCTAAAGGTTGGACAGTGTGTTCAGTGGTAGAGGAGATAAGTAAGCACTGAGCACCTTCTTCAGCATTCATAAAACTCAACAAGCTCTTATCATGGTTGCCACTTTGATATCTCCAGATCATATCACTCAGTCACTTACAAAACAAAGTCACAGCCAGGACTCGGGCCTTCTGTCCTATCTAGAAGTTGTGACGTTCAAATGTCAACAACATAAAGCCAGCCAGTGTATGAAAAATAGGACTTTATTATGGGTTTTATTGGAAATTCGAATGTGTAGTGTAGTAGGTCTGTGTCCAGATAGGAGCTGTATTAGTAAGCAGTCCAAACACAAAAATGATAACAATTTCACAATATTAGATTGCCTTTCTCATGCAAAAACAAACTGTCTGACCTCCCCCTTTATTAATCCCATCTGTTCTAGTGTCTCTGCTTCTTTGAGTCCAGAGGTAATTTAACTCGAAGGGATTTCTATCAATGTAAGCATTCAGTTTTTTGAAGAAAATAGTTCTCCTCTTAACTGAACTGCAGTGTTCCAAGTCAAGTTTGTGTTCAGCAGCTCTTGAAAGATCATGACCCACAGGCCTCCTCTAAGAGAAAACTGAATATGGCAGTCCATGTTTCAGCTTTGAGGCTAATTTAATTCAAATAACTTGCATCTTAGTGCAGACATTTGGCATACAATAGCATCTGCTTATCCAGTTGCCATAGCTAACTTCTTAGCAAACACCTAATGTCTTACACATTCTACCGAGACACAACAACGGTAAAAATAATAGCAAAGCTGTGCGTGATGCCATCTGATACACACGTGGACAAAATTGTTGGTACCCCTCAGTTAAAGAAGGAAAAACCCACAATTCTCACTGAAATCACTTGAAACTCACAAAAGTAACAATAAATAAAAATTTATTGAAAATTAAATAATCAAAATCAGCCATCACTTTTGAATTGTTGATTAACATAATTATTAAAAAAAACAAACTAATGAAATAGGGCTGGACAAAAATGATGGCACCCATAACTTAATATTTTGTTGCACAACCTTTTGAGGCAATCACTGCAATTAAACGATTTCTGTATTTGTCAATGAGCGTTCTGCAGCTGTCAACAGGTATTTTGGCCCACTCCTCATGAGCAAACAGCTCCAGTTGTCTCAGGTTTGATGGGTGTCTTCTCCAAATGGCATGTTTCAGCTCCTTCCACATATGTTCAATGGGATTCAGATCTGGGCTCATAGAAGGCCACTTTAGAATAGTCCAACGCTTTTCTCTCAGCCATTCTTGGGTGTTTTTGGCTGTGTGTTTTGGATGGTTGTCCTGTTGGAAGACCCATGACCTGCGACTGAGACCAAGCTTTCTGACACTAGGCAGCACATTTCTCTCCAGAATGCCTTGATAGTCTTCAGATTTCATCGTACCTTGCACACTTTCAAGACACCCTGTGCCAGATGCAGCAAAGCAGCCCCAAAACATTACTGAGCCTCCTCCATGTTTCACCGTAGGGACAGTGTTCTTTTCTTCGTATGCTTGGTTTTTGAGTCTATGAACATAGAGTTGATGTGCCTTACCAAAAAGCTCCAGTTTGGTCTCATCTGTCCAAAGGACATTCTCCCAGAAGCTTTGTGGCTTGTCAACATGCATTTTTGCAAATTCCAGTCTGGCTTTTTTATGAGTTTTTTTCAGCAGTGGTGTCCTCCTTGGTCGTCTCCCATGAAGTCCACTTTGGCTCAAACAACGACGAATGGTGCGATCTGACACTGATGTACCTTGGCCTTGGAGTTCACCTTTAATTTCTTTGGAGGTTGCTCTGGGCTCTTTGGATACAATTCCAACGATCCGTCTCTTCAATTTGTCATCAATTTTCCTCTTGCGGCCACGTCCAGGGAGGTTGGCTACTGTCCCGTGGGTCTTGAACTTCTGAATAATATGAGCCACTGTTGTCACAGGAACTTCAAGCTGTTTAGAGATGGTCTTATAGCCTTTACCTTTAAGATGTTTGTCTATAATTTTTTTTCGGATGTCCTGGGACAATTCTCTCCTTCGCTTTCTGTTGTCCATGTTCAGTGTGGTACACACCTTTTCACCAAACAGCAGGGTGACTACTTGTCTCCCTTTAAATAGGCAGACTGACTGATTATGAGTTTGGAAACACCTGTGATGTCAATTAAATGACACACCTGAGTTAATCATGTCACTCTGGTCAAATAGTTTTCAATCTTTTATAGAGGTACCATCATTTTTGTCCAGGCCTGTTTCATTAGTTTGTTTTTTTAAATAATTATGTTAATCAACAATTCAAAAGTAATGGCTGTTTTTGATTATTTAATTTTCAATAAATTTTTATTTATTGTTACTTTTGTGAGTTTCAAGTGATTTCAGTGAGAATTGTGGGTTTTTCCTTCTTTAACTGAGGGGTACCAACAATTTTGTCCACGTGTGTAATTGTAAACCCAATTTTCAGTCTGACTAAAGCTCAGGTTTATTTTCCTTCTATCATATTAGCATCTGGACTCTCAGTACCAAAGTGCTTTACTTGCTTGTTTTGCTGTTATTTTTGCTGCATAATGTCAGGCAGATGAAGGACTTATGTCTTGTCTGTACTTGTGGGGGAGTGGCTCTCAACCAGGGAGCCAAAACAATGACTTCAGAAAGGCTAAAGGAGGCTCTTCAATTAGAGGATGGGTGTCAGGTCTCAATGCATCATAATGCTTATCTACACTTGTTACATGATACAGTGTAAAAGCTGCATTAATGATTATTTTAGTTTTAACAATAGATCAGATGATTGTATATGATGTAAAGGATGTTCCTTGTAATGACTAACTTCAAGAATTATCAACCAAAACTACAAGTTCCCTCAGTTCTGCAGAGCACTTTCCTGTATTTCAGCCCATTATTTTGGTTTTATGCCCCAAACCTTGACAGTTTTAGTTGACTCTCACTGCCAGCTTTGATTAAAGCTGCAATGAGCAACTTTTTTCAGCAAAAAGCTTGGAAAAATTGACGGCACACTAAAAAATAAGCCACAAACAACAGACACACAAAGCAAAAAAGCAGCTGGTGCATATATATATATATATATACATATAGTCAGGTCCATAAATATTTGGTCACTGACACAGTTTTCAGCATTTCGCCTCTGTAAACCACCATATTGGATTTGAAATGAAATGATCAAGATGAGCTTTAAGGCCAGATTTTCATTTTTAATTCAGTGGCATTAACATCTAAATCAGCTGAATGGTGTAGTAATTACAACACATTTTAGATGTGTCCTCCACCTTTTTAAGGGACCAAAAGTAATTGGACAATTGGCTGCTCAGCTGCTCCATGGCCAGGTGTGCATTATTCCCTCGATTTCATTGACAATGACAAGATGAAAGGTCTAGAGTTCATTTCATGTGTGGTATTTGCATTTGGAATCTGGTGAATCAGTGAAATGAGCCGTTATTGGCTGAAAAATCAAAAGAAACTCATCAGAGAGATTGCAACAACATACACACGTGGACAAAATTGTTGGTACCCCTCAGTTAAAGAAGGAAAAACCCACAATTCTCACTGAAATCACTTGAAACTCACAAAAGTAACAATAAATAAAAATTTATTGAAAATTAAATAATCAAAATCAGCAATCACTTTTGAATTGTTGATTAACATAATTATTTAAAAAAACAAACTAATGAAATAGGGCTGGACAAAAATGATGGTACCCATAACTTAATATTTTGTTGCACAACCTTTTGAGGCAATCACTGCAATTAAACGATTTCTGTATTTGTCAATGAGCGTTCTGCAGCTGTCAACAGGTATTTTGGCCCACTCCTCATGAGCAAACAGCTCCAGTTGTCTCAGGTTTGATGGGTGTCTTCTCCAAATGGCATGTTTCAGCTCCTTCCACATATGTTCAATGGGATTCAGATCTGGGCTCATAGAAGGCCACTTTAGAATAGTCCAACGCTTTTCTCTCAGCCATTCTTGGGTGTTTTTGGCTGTGTGTTTTGGATGGTTGTCCTGTTGGAAGACCCATGACCTGCGACTGAGACCAAGCTTTCTGACACTAGGCAGCACATTTCTCTCCAGAATGCCTTGATAGTCTTCAGATTTCATCGTACCTTGCACACTTTCAAGACACCCTGTGCCAGATGCAGCAAAGCAGCCCCAAAACATTACTGAGCCTCCTCCATGTTTCACCGTAGGGACAGTGTTCTTTTCTTCGTATGCTTGGTTTTTGAGTCTATGAACATAGAGTTGATGTGCCTTACCAAAAAGCTCCAGTTTGGTCTCATCTGTCCAAAGGACATTCTCCCAGAAGCTTTGTGGCTTGTCAACATGCATTTTTGCAAATTCCAGTCTGGCTTTTTTATGAGTTTTTTTCAGTAGTGGTGTCCTCCTTGGTCGTCTCCCATGAAGTCCACTTTGGCTCAAACAACGACGAATGGTGCGATCTGACACTGATGTACCTTGGCCTTGGAGTTCACCTTTAATTTCTTTGGAGGTTGCTCTGGCCTCTTTGGATACAATTCCAACGATCCGTCTCTTCAATTTGTCATCAATTTTCCTCTTGCGGCCACGTCCAGGGAGGTTGGCTACTGTCCCGTGGGTCTTGAACTTCTGAATAATATGAGCCACTGTTGTCACAGGAACTTCAAGCTGTTTAGAGATGGTCTTATAGCCTTTACCTTTAAGATGTTTGTCTATCATTTTTTTTTCGGATGTCCTGGGACAATTCTCTCCTTCGCTTTCTGTTGTCCATGTTCAGTGTGGTACACACCTTTTCACCAAACAGCAGGGTGACTACTTGTCTCCCTTTAAATAGGCAGACTGACTGATTATGAGTTTGGAAACACCTGTGATGTCAATTAAATGACACACCTGAGTTAATCATGTCACTCTGGTCAAATAGTTTTCAATCTTTTATAGAGGTACCATCATTTTTGTCCAGGCCTGTTTCATTAGTTTGTTTTTTAAAATAATTATGTTAATCAACAATTCAAAAGTGATGGCTGTTTTTGATTATTTAATTTTCAATAAATTTTTATTTATTGTTACTTTTGTGAGTTTCAAGTGATTTCAGTGAGAATTGTGGGTTTTTCCTTCTTTAACTGAGGGGTACCAACAATTTTGTCCACGTGTGTAAGGTGTTGCCGAAGCAACTGTTTGCCACATTTTTAAAAAGAAGAAACACACTGGTCACCAAAAGACCCAGAAGAAAATGGAAAACCATTGTGATGGATGAATGAAGAAACTTTTTCCTGGTCAAGAAAAACCCCTTCACAACAGTTGGTCAGATCAAGAACACCTCAAGGAGGTTGGCATATCTGTGTCAGAGTCAGCAATGAAGAGAACCAGGGACCAAACCCAGCGTCTGGTGATGTCTATGGGTTCAAGACTTCAGACTGTTTTTGACTGCAAAGGATTTGCTACCAAATATTAAAAGAGACATTTTGATTTATGATTATTTTAGTTTGTCCAAATACTTTTGGTCACATAAAAAGGTGGAGGGCACAGAAAATGTGTTGCAATTCCTGCACAGTTCACCTGATTTGGATGTAAATACCCCCAAATTAAAGCTAAGTGTCTGCACTTAAATTCTGATTGTTTCATTTCAAATCCATTGTGGTGGTGTACAGAACCAAACATTGTGTCAATGTTTAAATATTTATGGATCTGACTGTGGAAGATTTATCAGTTAAAGAGCATGCTACTATTGACTGTGACTGTTTGCTAATATGTTATGCTGTAAACTGACTAATCTAAAAACGTAACACATTTTTCTTTTCTAAACATTCTGAAACTGTACAGCGCAAGTTTAGTTGCATAACTTTGTTTCTGGCTGGTGGATAAAATACATAAGTAAACTCTACTGTAAAATTTTAAAGCTGTACTGGCAGATGAAATGGTGGAAAAACAGAGACCCGTGATCACATCATTTTGTTTATTTATTTATTTATTTATTTTTTGTCTTTTCTTGATGCTTGAAATTCATGTTGAACACCAACAGCAGTTACACAGCTGTGTGGGGTTTGTGACAGAATACTAACAGCCAATTATGTTACACTGTTTGTATATGTTAATGAGACATGCAATGTAGGGAAATGGGATCTTTAATGAAATGCTGGTTTTAACATCGTACTGGATTCAGTGATGACCTCAGGACTGATCCCGCATCTCTCCTCAAGCTGCAAAAAAAAAGAAAAGAACCGAAAGCAACAATAAATAACTCACTCAAGAATGACATTAGTCCTTGGCTTAAACTCAATTTTAAAAAAATTAATTGATTTTTAAAATGCAATGCATGCATATAAAGGCTTCTACACATTGATTTCAACAACCCTTTAAGTTCACAGCTTGCTACACTGTACGACATGAATCTAATAATTTTTGGGTATGACGTGAAGTTTGCTCTGTGCAGATTGCACGATGAAAACGCAGCTGAATCACAGCCTACCATGTATGTGAGTCGACATGAATGTGCAAGAATAAAACGTCACAAGCATGCACCGTCCATCCATGAAAAATAAACGACTGAAGCATAAATGGAGCATGAACAGAGCCCTCGAACTCGTGACAATTATGTGTTTGTGTGTGTTTGCTAACAGCTAATGTCAGGTTATTAACCTGGGAGCTGCAATTCTGCCGCTATATTCTTCTATGCTTCGTCCTTTTTATGTCCAGCTGCGGTACCAGCTGGAGGACACGTCAAAAAGGCTTCTGCTGCCACAACTCTGCTAGGCTGTCTTCTTTGTTTAAATCCCACATACAGTGAATCCCTTGTCTATCACGGGAGTTGCGTTCCAGACCCTCCTGCGATAGACAAAAATCCGCGAAGTAGCTACATATTAAGGTCATGCGATTCGGTATCCATACATAATACTATGCGCAGCGATCAGACATCAGTGTGAAACACATAAGGCCAGATACTGAATACCCCTATACACAGGGGAGACAGAGGAGACTGATGCTAATCAGAGCCCAGCACTGTACGCTACGTATTTTACTTTACAATATGTGAAGTTTTTCAATTCAAATGAAATTGTGGTTGACAGTTGAATCAATGAATAGACATATGCGTGTTTAGAATGTAAAAAAAAGAAAAGAAAATGGGACATATAGAAAAAAGTGATTTTGATGATTTAAACCCTGGATTTTGTTGTTGTTTTTTTTCCATTGTATGGCACATAACAACAGCATTAGTAGTTCAAGGAGTTTCAGAAAGTTGCTTCATTCTGTTTTCATTATTTTTGGGTCTGATAAATGGTGTAATTTTGATGGTTCTTTTTATAGGAATATACATACATACATATATATATATATATATATATATATATATATATATATATATATATATATATATATATATAATAAATTAAATTTATCATTAAGTTATTCGAAGACAGATATTTTTGCTTAAGTTATTCCTGCTCCAAGGAGGTGGAGCCTCGACGGAGTAAAAATTTAAACCACAAAAATGTTTGTTTCATTTCTATTTATCTGCACTTTCCAACTATCTGCTACATTCACAGATGACTGAAAAGTCAAAATGCATTTATAGCAATTATATTCAACATTTTTAAGGCTTTTTCTGAACTCAAGCACTGTGTTGGAAAGTGGTCTATTATGGGATAGCTACACCGATAGCTGTTAGCAGGACTGTCGTAGCTAACGTTAGCTGTGGTGCTAACTAGGGATGAGCAGGACTAGTCGTTTAATCATTTAACCGCCTACTAATTTATTAAACGTTTAGTATTTTACTAGTCGGTTAAATGCTGCATTAAGCATCATGCACCTTGTCCCCGACCAGGCGTCGCCATGCAGCTCTACGTTCGGGCGTGCGCCGCACGCTCGTCCTGTCTGGGCTACCTGGTTGATCCTGCCAGTAGCATATGCTTGTCTCTTTTTTCAACCCCCGCTATCCCCCTCATCATTAGCGGTGTTTTGACCACTCCAGCTACAACCACCACGACCCTTCCTGCCACACCGAAGCAAAGCATGGGCTCCAGTATGTGCTGCTCGTGGACTGTCATGGCACACCGACCCACTGCCGTTACGCACAGACGCAGCGGCACTTTCTGTCTCAGTGGACGACTGAACATCTTCATCAGAGGGTGAATATTCCTCTTCAGAATATGAGTAAGCCATTACTTGACAAAGTACTTAGTCAGCGTTGACCAGACCTCTCGGTACGGTGTAGCTTAGCCGCGCAAGACAACCCACGGCAACGAATTTAATTCTCTGCCAGGGTGGGTGTAGTTACCCTCCATAAGGCTCGAGGCTGGATTCTCCTAAAACTGGCCGGACGAATCACCATGAAGTGTAGAGTCAGAAGGCGGGCGTAACTAAGTGATGACAGATTCTGACAGAAACAACCGGCGCACAATAAACAGTAATCTTTTGACTCGGCTTTGGCCACAGCCCTTAAAGATTTGAAGCTAAAATTCAACTTGAAAGATAAACAAAGGACGGCACTGAAGTGTTTCATTGAGAAGAAAGACGTATTTGGACTTATGCTGATGGGATATGGCAAATCCTTAATATACCAGTTGGCTCCGCTGGTTGGGAAGCTAATGGGACTTAGCCACAATTCGCCGGTGCTCTAGGAACTACGTCAGCCTATTCGTTGCGCTGATTGGTTGTATACCTACCCAATTGCTGCAGAGTGATTTGAAAGACAACCTTTTAGCCCGCCTCCCTCCCTAGCGAGCGTTCCTAGACCCTTGTGCCTTCAGAACATGGGTCTAGCGCGGCTAGGCTAGGTACGGTGAGTTTTCTCACTCTAAAATGTGCCGTCTTGCGCTCTGATACGCTCCGACGGCGAGTCTCGTCTCCTCGGTTTTCAAACTCTGTAAACTCCAAAACTTTGAAAGAAAACACGCCCACAACTGATGCTCAGATTGAAGTTCCAGATGTCTGCCATCTCCCGGTGTACAGTACATGAGGCACACGAGGCAGTATATTTGAAGCTATGGCTTGTTATGTTCAGCAATGTTGCTTGTTGCAATATTGCGACTTTGGCGCTTAAAGGGTTAAATTGCAAGTTTTCCGAACCGACTAGTCGCCAATAAAATTAGCGACTAGTCGGTTTGGAAATTAGTCGAAATTCCCATCCCTAGTGCTAACAGCAACATGTTTTACCATCTGCTTGAAGTAATGCGGTGATCAGAAAACTCTTTGTTGTACAATTTGCACACAACCACGCTTTTATCAAAGCTGCCATCGGGAAGATTTTTACAGGAAAACTTTCTGCCCAACAAACTCAATCTCGTCTTCCTTCACGGTTCACCAGTGCCTGTGCTTCCTGTGCTTCTTCTTCACGGCTCCAAACAGACTTTAGGTTCATTACCGCCACCTACTGGGCTGGAGTGTTCATCGGTGTTACTGGTGTGCCAGAAATGACGAAACTGACGAGGGTGCAATTAAGTGCGTTGTTATTTTTAATGAGTTATTTTTTCTGTAAGTAATTAATCGAAATTAACACGTTAAAGTCGCAGCCCTAATATATATATATACACACACACACATATATATATATATATATATATATATACACTGCTCAAAAAATTAAAGGAACACTTTGAAAATACATCATATTTCACTACGGGGAAAAAAACGAACTGGATATTAGCATTGATATGGACTGGATAATGTGTTAGGAATGAAAAGTGCCACACTGTTTGATGGGAATGAAAATTATCAACTCCCCAGGATGGCTAAATTCAAGACACCCCAAAATCAAAGTGAAAAACTGATGTGGCAGGCTGGTCCATCTTGCTGAAATTCCTTGGCAGCAACTCAAAATGGTATTCAGTAATTTGTATGGCCTCCATGTGCTTGTATGCATGACTGACGATGCCAGGACAAGCTCTGAATGAGACGACAGATGGTGTCCTGGGGTATCTCCTCCCAGAACTAGACCAGGGCATCGCTGAGCTCCTGGACAGTCTGAGGAGCAACCTGATGGTGTTGGATGGAACAAAACATAATGTTCCAAAGGTGTTCTATTGGATTCAAGTCATGTGAGCATGGGGGCCAGCTAACGTCATCAGTTCCTTCGTCCTCCAGGAACTGCATGAGTTCTCTTACCACATAAGACTGGGCATTGTCATGCACCAGAAGGAATCCAGGACCACTGCACCAATGTAGGGTCTGACAATGGGTCAAAGGATTTCATCCTGATACCTAATGGCAGTCAGAGTGCCATTGTCCAGCCTGTAGAGGTCTGTGCGTCCCTCCATGGATATGCCTCCCCACACCATCACTGACCCACCACCAAACCGGTCACACTGAACAATGTTACAGGCAGCATAACGTTCTCCACGGCTTCTCCAGACCCTTTCATGCCTGTCACATGCCCTCAGGGTGAACCTGCTCTCATCTGTGAAAAGCACAGGGCACCAGTGGTGGACTTGCAAATTCCTGTGTTCTATGGCAAATGCCAGCCCAGCTCCACAGTGCCAGTCAGCGAGCACAGCGGGTACTAGAGGACACTGGGCCCTCAGACCACTCTCATTACATCTCTTTCTGATTGTTTGATCAGAGACATTCACACCAGTGGTCTGCTGGAGGTCATTTTGTAGAGCTATTGCAGTGCTCATCCTGTTCCTCCTTGCACAAAGGAGCAGATACCTGTCCTGCTGATCGGTTGAGGACCTTCGACAGCCCTGTCAAGCTCCATGCGCCTTAGAATGTGCTGGGAGACACAGCAAACCTTCTGGCAATGGAATGCATTGATGTGCCGTCCTGGAGGAGTTGGACTGTCTGTGGAACCTCTGTAGGGTCCAGGTATCACCTCATGCTACCAGACGTGACACTTACTCTAGCCAAATGCAAAACTAGTGAAAAACAGTCAGAAAAAATTAGGAAGGAAAAAAATGTCAGTGGCCTTCACCTGTAAACTCATTCCTGTTTTGGGGGTTGTCTCATTGTTACCCCTCTAGTGCATCTGTTGTTAATTTTATGAACACCAAAGCAGGTGAAACTGACTAAAAAGCCCCTCAGTTACTTACTTGACCAGATCAGTGTCCCACATGTTTCACTGATTTGATGCAATACTTAGATTAAAAAGTGTTCCTTTAATTTTTTTGAGCAGTGTATATATATATATATATATATATATATATATATACATATATATATATTTATATATACCTAGTGGTTAGTTAGTCGGTGCAGGTCGCAGCAGCGGTCACACTGTGAGACGATCACCACAAAGAATTTTATCACAGCTAGTCTTTGGTCACAAGACCATGACAGTGGCTTTGAACCTGTTTCGGTGCAATGTAGGACCACCAATTTAGAGCCAAGACCAAAGATATAGCCATGATTCTCTCATGAATGTTATCTTTCATTTGGGATGGCTGAAAATTGCACAGTGTGTAGAGGTATTTAGACAGATCTCTCAGTGTGAACTGAAGACATGATTTAACATTAAAAAAAGAGAGCATTTTTTACAATTTTTCAAAGAAATGTTGTGATGTGATTTCAGTTTGTTACCTTTTAATGATAGGTATATTCTATCTCAGCATGGTCACCTGAGGAAAAGAAAAGCATTAGTAAAAAAAATTACTATCCAAAACGTTTAAAATGTGGTTTAGGAATGTTGGTTTTACTTGGCTCGTAGTAGTCATAGATCTTGACCACAGCAGGCTTCAGGTTCTGCCCCGGAATGTCCTCTATGAGCTCCAAGGTGTAGAAGATGGTTGTGTTCTGTGGTAACTGAAGAGAATAGAAAAAACAGACAACACAATCAGCACCAAATTCAAAGACCATCATGTAGATTTCTACACTGTGGATTTCTCCCACCTCTCTAATGTACACCTGAACGCCACCATCCTTTTGTTCAACATGGTCCACCAGTACGGCACCTTTGAGCTGTGAGGAGATGATATTCTTATTCTCATCATCACTGTCAACATGACTGTCACATTCTCACACACGTTTATTTAGGTGAAAGTCATTGTAAGAACTCACCTTCCTCAAAGACTCTGATTCTGGGACAAATCCAGAGAGTACTTGGATATCCAGGATCACCATGTTTGTACTGCTTTCCTTTCCATTGTATCTGTAATGGAACCACAAGAATGTGATGTTACCTGATGAACTGTATGAAAAGAGGCTTTTTAATCGACCTACTGGTGCTCACTGGTGGATACTAAATTCCTCCATCTCATCTGCATCCTGCTTCTTGACTACTTACTGGACCTTGAGCTTCAGAATCAACTTGGGTCTGACCCCAGTGGAGTTGACCTCTGTGGTAGCCTCCACACTGAAATCACTGGACTGAGGAGGAGGTGGGACATTGTAGAGAAAAGAAATCTGGGAGGTAGGAAACCAAGAAAGGTTTGAGATTCATGAGCAATCAACAAAAGCATCAAGCAGAGAAGCACAGGGATTGCTGGTATAAATGGGCTAATAGGGCTAAGCCCTCCTTGGCCAACACAAAAAAGATGAGAAAATTATTTTTTAAATAACCTACAACAGATTGTTTTAAGTTTAGGTGAAAACAAAGGTAGCTACAGCACCAATCAGTCAAAAGAAAAACATAGAATATCTCTAAATGGGCTTATTTTTTTACAGCCCCAGCAGATACAGTTTGCTTTCATTCATTTCATTCTTGTAAGTGATTGACAGGTGTCATGTCCCGCCCCCATGATTTACTGATCATTTGGGCTAACTTCAGTCAGCCCACAGGCCTTGACTTTGACCAATAGCAGCGAGCTGACGCAGCGGTGCTGCTATTTGTGCCAGAGTTGGGAAGGAGGGAGAAAAGGTTAAGCTATGGCGGGCGTTAGCACGAACGAGGTGGATTATTTGCTTTCATGTCCATTTTCCTCAATGTCTTTGGAGGAAAAGCTGGAAGTTAAGAGAGTGGGATCACATCGGCCGTCGATGTGAGCTTCTTTTCAAATAAGGTAGGCCCATGTTGACCTGTTAAAGGACTGTGACACTTTGTTTTTGCTGAGGTCATCTGTTGTACTGAAGACATGTTTTGCACTACATGTCGCCAAACAGTTGTAATAAGAGAGTTGCAGCAGGCTATCTGTGGGCAGTCGTTGCAATTGGAACATGTTTTATAGTGGTGTGTGTGTGTGTGTGTGTGTGTGTGTGTGTGTGTGTGTGTGAGTGAGAGAGTGAGAGAGAGTGTTGATGTAGAACACTAAAAAAGTATAATGTACCTGTAATTGATCTAACTGTGTGTATCATAGGTGATGTTGCTTTTGCAGCTGTGTTAACCATTTAATCGGTATTATGCATTTGTTAGCCCACCCAACAAATTTCACCACCAGCCGCTACTGGAGAAGCATAAGTGTAGATTTCAGTGGGGATTCTTCAGCTTCAATATTTAGTCAGTGTATCTTTGTCTGGTGCTAGCAGAAACAAAAATAGCAGTCAGGGCTTTTATTTTGAAAAAAAAACAGGAAAAGTCACTTGTACGCTGAAAAAATATTCTGGGTAAAAAGAAACAACCTAAATGTAAAAATAACTAATGTGAAATTACTAGGGCTGGACCCGAATATCCGAATATTCGGTCTTGACGGTGGTATACTGATATTAATTTTGAGATCTGAATATTTGTCCCCACCCCCGATGATGTCGCATGAACGGTATTTGCCCAATGTGTCCCCACGTCAGATGTTACTAATATTCGCCTCCCTGCTGCCGCCCCCCTCCACCTGTTGGACGTTACAGAGCGGACCGAATATTCGGATATTCGTCATTAATAGGGCCCGAATATCCGGAGCCCAAAAACTGCTATTCGGGCCAGCCCTTGAAATTGCACACAACATTAAACTGGTGGAATGACCAACATCTGTAGGTCAACAGAATCCACCAAATAATGTTAGCAATTTAAAAGCTTGATCTAATTTAATACATTAGAATATTGATCTTGGATCCAGACATTTAATTAAGGAGTGAAAATAGTTGCTTGAGTCACATTTTAGAGTGTCGATACAACATGTGGATATGTTTAGAATGTGCAGAAAGATCTAAAAGCCATTCATTAATGAATTAAAATGCTGTAAGGTTGGCCTGCTGAGTTCTTTCAGTGAATTTACCATTTTAATGACACCACTTCCTGTATGCAAATGTTCCACCATAACAACAGCATTTTGCAGGGGACCCTTTGCTGCATCCTGGACTTGGCACCACCTGACATGAATGTGATTGGCTTACAGAAACACAAACTAGCCAGAGCAGAACAATTGAGGTTCAGTCAGACCATTCTCCAGCACTGACCCAGTGCTGCGGCGATTGGTTTGGCTACGTGAGTCGACTGTTCACTGACCTGCACTGAAACACATGCAGTGCCCTGCACCTCCAGGTTGAAATTTCCTGTCATGTCCTGTAGGACACTCTCCTGGTGGAGCAGTCTGTTGTCCTGAGTCACATTAAACATCAGCTGTTCACTGGGAGACTGGACTTTCACTGCGCTTGAACCATGAGGACTGAACACCAGAGTGGCGTAGAGAGCCAGAGCCTGAAGAGCCACCACCGTGTCCTACAACACACAGACACAAAACAGCAGCTGTTATTAATACTGTAAGTTCATATAAATGTAAACATTGCATATGTGTCAGGATCCCTGCTCCAGCCTCTTGTCTGCTGGTTTAACACATTTAAAACAGCCGCTGTACTAAAGTGTTTTCCAGGGTAGGGTCAACTGAAACCCAGAGGAACAAATATTTTCCCTGCACCAGTAAAAAACACAAATAAATATGTGACTGACATTACAAATGAACCTAAGTAGTACAAATATTAGGAGGGTTAAGGTCCTCTGATTTGTACTTGTAGATGGTCTGTAACACTTCTGTTGTCCTGGATACATCAAGTAGAAAAGATATGAGTAACTCTGTTGTTCTGTCAAACCAATACATTTTCTGATTAATGGAAGGATGGGAGAATTAGTTTCTAGGCTGAAACAAATCAAACCATTTCATGATGTAAAATGTGTAAAAGTTCACTAAATCAGTTGAAAGCTACATTAAACAAGGAAGTTTCTCAAGAAAAGTTGGCATTTTGGAGATAATTGGTTTTCACAAGCCGGACCAGCAAAGCTTCCATTCAGGGTCTCAGCTGGTCTCTGACAGGTAAATAAACATGGTTTTCATAATGTTTGTCTCAGACTCTGTCCACATCAAAGTCCTGCTTTTGGCCATTCAAGCTGTGCAGTACCTGTGTGGAGGAGAAGCCTCCATAATAGTTCTGCTGCGTCGTCAACCACCTCACGATGCCCGAGGCGTAGCCCAGATCTTCATTAGTCGGGGAGGCGCTGAGTGTGGCCATCAGCACATAGGAGCTGATCTCCACAGACAGAGAGGCTGATGTTTCTGCTGCTCTCTGAGACCAATGCAAGAAACCCCCTAAAAGCAAACATCCACAAACACACACAGAGTAAGTGACAGTCACAGTAACAAAGCCTGAAAGATTTCCTGCATGAGGATAATTTACCTTGTTTGATTGCAACTTTGTCAAGGTGAGCCAGAAGGAGACCACGGGTCTCCATGTCTCCTGCCAGGGTGAAGACATACGCCATCAGAGCTGTGGTGTAGGTGTTGCTCAAATTACTGATGGACTCCTTGAGGCACGACAGGCTCTTCTCCACCACAGGATTCTTCAACAGATTAAAAGGAAACATATCAACCTTTTAGGGCAGATAAGTGGTAAATTAAAGTGTTTACTTTGTGTTTGATTACTATGGTAACTAAATCTGATATTCCAGGAAACTTTAGGCAAAGAGCTCCAATGGATGATGGTGACAGCACTACACTAACCAGGGACTGGGCAGCTTGTAGAAGAAATAAGTTATGAAATGGACCAGTACAAAATAAAACACTTCACTGGATTGTTGCGAGGACATTTGAAACTAGTCAGAAAACTCTCAAGCATCTTGGAACTGAAGGGATTTTGTCTGAGAGGTGTCAAAAATGTCAATGAGCCTGCAGCGGACAGTTGTACAACGTTATGTTAAAGGGGGCAATACCAGCTGTTGAGGGTAAAGGTATACTAACTCCTCCCAATGAAATACAAATACTACATTGACTGATGTTTTTGTTAAATAAATGATTGAAAAATGTATGTATTCTGTGTTGTTTTCCAACAGATGACCTTTACCTCTAGACTACTGACCTTTGCAGACACATTCGTTTCCAAGAAGGCAGCAGTGATGTACGCACTGAGAGTCACCTCATCAGACACACTGCCCTGTACAGAGAACATGGTACAGACTTTGTCATCAATGTATTTGCCAATTTCAAGGACATTATCCCAAAAGTCATTTTGAACACTGTTTATTGCATATTGCAGACCGGTAGTTGTGTCACAGATGATGGAGACTTGCAATAACTTTGTGAGTCCTACAGAGCTGTTGCATGTTCAGACAGAAGTCATGTTGACAGAGGTGAAACGTGCAAAATCTAACTTGACTGCTTCAGTAGAAGGCAACTGGATGTTTATTGGGTCTCAGGTCATTACAAGCTTGAATTTTCTGCATTTTCCTAAATGTCCACTTGGGGAGGTTTACTCCAAAAGTGAGTCAATCCCCATACACCCCAAAATTAAAATGTTCAATTTCACACCAGTATAAACATTTTACAGTTGGGTTCAAAAAGTCTTCTGGTCTTGTTCGCTTAATTTTTCCCATTTTTCACATCAGTACAAAGGCTTCACTGTCCAGAACTCAGCCATTTACTTTGTAATAATTCTCAAAAATATGTACAATAAAGGGGTGCAGTCATTGGACAGTCCATAGTCCACAGACATTTCTATGGAACACCTCAGGTCCACTCACACTCCACATAGTTGCTGATGTTTGAATTAGCCAGGAGTTATGAAGAGTCACCTGTTATCACCACACTGAGCTAAAAACAGCTCAGAAATCCTATGGGTGACATCACAGATGGTCTGTCCATCTGTAAATACATTGGTTAGAACCGAGGAACCATCTTGGATGGGAGGTAAAATGTCTTCAAGAACCTAAATAAAGTACAGTTACCTTCGACTTAAGCACTTAGGATCACCATGATGACCTGGAGGACTGAACATCTATCTACACACCTTGAGAGGGAATCAGCTCATACTGAAAATCACTGCCTGCTTGTTGCAAATGTGATCCAGACAGGTGTTATTTGCTATAGATCCATGAATAAAGGGGAGCTTATTCAGGTTCTTCTACAGCAAGATGTTCCTCTGTGAAAATCACCCTTTCTGTTCTGTACAAACTCGACAGGGACCATCATCTTACCTTCATTCTGTTGTTGAAAAGTTTTCCTGACATTTCAAAACAACCATTTTCTTGTTGCTTCGATTCCAGCCACTTCCTGGTCTGTTCAATGGTTGTGGGATCGATGTAGATGAATGATTTTGCTTTGGCAAAAGATCTCAACACAAAAGCAGTCAGCCTAAGAAAACACATAAAGTTACAAAGATGTGTGCAGACTTACACGATGCTGACAAAAGTGTAGTTCAAATAATTGAATTCAGGTGTTCCAATAACTTCCATGGTCACAAGCATATAAAATCTAGCACCTAGGCATGCAGACTGCTTCTACAAACATTTGAGAAAGAATGAGTCACTCTCAGGAGCTCAGTGAATTCAAGTGTGGTACTGTGATAGGTTGCCACTTGTGCAATAAGTCCATTTATGAAATTTTCTCAGTACTAAATATTCAACTGTCAACTGTAAGTGGTATTATAACCAGGGCTGTCAAAATTAATGTGTTAACACGGATCAATCCATCATCATGATTAATCCGATTAAATATTTTTAACGCAATTAATGCATCTGCAGTGCAGAATGACTCAAAATCCCTGAAACATCTCCGGCAATGCATTTCAGGCAGTTTGTGCAAGTAGACTTGCCATTGCAAATCCGGTTGCGCATGCACAAATGAGCAGTTGATCCGGTAGTGGCAGAACCAAGCAACTTCCACTACTGCCTTCAATGCTTTACATGTCACTTTGTGATGTATGGCTTGGATGCAGCTACTCGGCCATGGAAACCCATTCCATAAAGCTCTCTATGCACTGTTCTCGAGCTAATCTGAAGTCCACATAAAATCTGGAGGTCTGTAGCTATTGACTCTGCAGAAAGTTGGCAATTTCTGTGCACTGTGTGTCTCAGCATCCGCTGACCCTGCTCTGCGATTTTATGTGACCTGCCACTTCGTGGCTGAGTTGCTGTTGTTCCAAATTTCTTTGACTGTTTTATAATTACTGCTGTCAAACAATGATGAATTTTAATCAGATTAATCACAGGGTTGTTGTGGATTAATTTTGATTAATCACAATTACATATCATTCATTTTAAACCTAGACTAATCACGTTTCATTTTGCATACACAAACAGACTCAAGAAAGAAGCAAACAGATGCTCTAAAGGTGTTTATGAAACTAACACATGCTTCGTGTTAATGTGGTATTTTAAGCTGTAAGTGCTTTGGTGAAAAGAAAACTCCTTCCTACAGAGTGTGCATATTACTGGATGTCGGTCGACTGCTCCGTCTTGGGATTTTTTTGTATTCAAATTTCCTACCGAGAGGGCCAACATGCTGTTTATTAGGGCCTGACCACTGGCACGGTAAGCAGTAGGGTCCCACTGATTTATCGGCCGGCCGATTAAATTGGCCGATTACAGCCCTTTTTAAAATAATCATCATCAGCCAGAGTTTTGCCAATTAAACACCGATATAGTCTTAATTTCTCATAAAACAGTAAATGCTGTTAAGTGTTGGAATTGCACAGAATGATGTCCTTGCGCCATTTAAGCTACAGCCAGGCAACATTACAGGAGTGGGCTGAGCCGCCAGGTTTGTAAGTTAAGCTATTTGGTGTATTGCACAAAAACATTCACTCAAGTGATGCACTGTAGAGCTGTCACGACTGGAATAAACATACATTTACTGCAGCAAATGTTGGCTGTAAACAGAAAAACCCCCAACAAGAAACAAGATGGTGGTGCGCACAGACGCAGTGGCTCAAAACTTTTCTTTGTTATTGCCCAATTTTATATTTATTCATACGAATCCTACCTACAACCAAAATGATCTTTTGATCAAAGGTCTACAGTGTAATCAGGCTGTTACAAGTCAATTTTTGCACTTGCACAATATACCAGAAGACATTGCCAGGTCACCAGGCTCTCCATGGATTGCTATCGGCCGCAGCAGGTGGTGAAGACACAAAGCAGAAGCGAGAATGCCAGTCCGGTCTACTTGCAAGGCTAAGGAAACAACCATACAAAGTCCCACTACCGAGCATCTTTCTGACAAATGGTGATCGATGCCCAACAAAATGGGCAAATT
Organism: Acanthochromis polyacanthus; assembly: GCF_021347895.1. NCBI lineage: Eukaryota > Metazoa > Chordata > Actinopteri > Pomacentridae > Acanthochromis > Acanthochromis polyacanthus. The sequence continues at coordinate 23,968,188 of NC_067125.1, forward strand.
AAAACTACAAATATCCACTAACAAACTCACACAGGACTGTTGCATTCCTCTTGTAATGGAGACTTGGCTTCATTCATTCATCTCTGATAGTGCCATGGAACTATCAGGAAGCACAGTACTTCAGTGAGACAGAGATAAAGACTCCAGTAAAAGCAAAATAGAGGGACTATGTATTTATTTTCACAACAGCTGGTGCACTAATGCTAAAATCATAGACAGCCACTGTTTCCCCATGTTTTGGGAGGATTTCACAGTTTACCTTTCACAAGAATTTGCTGTTGGTATAGTCACAGCTGCTTACATGTCACTGGTTTGCTAATGCAAGCATACTTGCACAGTGCCATAACCTCTCAACAGAGCACATATCCAGAGGCAGTTCATATCATAGCTGGGGATTTAAACCATGAATACTGAAGGGGCTTTTCCCAAATTTTAGCAACAAATCAGATGTTCCACTGGAGGGGAAAAACACTGCATAAAGCCTGTTCTACCATCAAGAAAGGGTTTAAATCAACACAACTTCCACACATAGATGAGTCAGATCATTTATCCATACTCTTAACCACAGCATGCGCTTCCCTCAGAAGACAAGCTCACCCATAAGTGCAAGCAGGGCACCAAGGACAAATCCAATGAGGGGATGCCGGGAAGTCAGTCTGTTGACCCCTTTTATAAAGCGCGCGGTAATAGGATGAATGTCTGGTGTCACACCATCAAACCCAACACGGCAGGCCGATATCGCTGTGAAATAAATTTTAATAGTAGAGAAGGAGAGACTTTTATCTAGCAGCTCTTGAGGAAATCTCAAAGTGTCCACAATAGTGCATTGAAATGGGAGAACATTTCGTTTCTGGCACCACTGCACAAATATCCACCATTTCTACGTGTACAGGACTCTCGTCAAACTTGCTTGTGTACTCTGAATCATTGCCACCACTTTGGGGGGAAACCTTTAGCAAATACATTTTTATCCTTCAATGGGTAGGCAAGCAGACACCACAGTTCTGGGTGCAGTTCTGCAGACAAGGAGTTGCCAGGGTGTCATGATCCTTCCTCCATCCTGTCCTTCTCCTTCCGTCTCTCTTTTTCTCCCTCATTCTCTCTGTCTCTGCATCTGTCTCTTTACCTGTCTATCCTTCTGTCTCTCTTTTTCCCTTCTTTCTCTCTGTTCCCCTGCATCTTCCAAGCTGCCTGCAGTCTGCTGATTGCAGTGATGATAGTCAGCTACAGTAATCAGTTCACTCAGTTCACCTGTCAGTAATCACCTCCTGCAACATAAGCTCGGCTCTTTCATTCACTCTCCATCAGACCATGGACTGCCATAGCCCCAGATGGACTCTGTTTTCCCCTGCATTCCTGCCCGTCCCATCTCTGTCTCCGGCCTGCTGTTAACCTGTTTTGTCTCCCGCCAGCTCCCGGATTCCCCGAGCCTACTTGCTCCCCATTAGTTTAGTTTCCGTTGTCATGATCAATCTTGTTGTCTTGAGTAGTTATTACTGCTTTAGTTTTTGTAGAATAAACCTTGGAGCTTTGTTGAGTGTTTTTTTAAGGGTTTTTGGATCCATTTATCTTTTGTATTAGATTTGGTTCATTGTCTCGAAGCTTGGTTTTACATTCTGTGAGTTTCCCAATTTGTTTAGTTTAGTTCTGTAGTTTGCTCTTTTGAATGGATTTTGGTTTTGGAATAAAATAAATCTTTTTGACTCCTCCATCTGTCTGCCTGCTGTCGGTGTCTCTGCCTGGATTCTTTGACCCCTGTGACACAGGGCATCATCATCAGCAGATTATCTCTGTGTACCATGACTGTACTGGCCACTGAGGGGCCACTAGTATCATGGTAAGGTCCTGCTTACACACCCACTCCAGTATCATTTCCACGATGGTGAAATGCATACAGGAGCATGTTGGGTAATGAGTGAGCTGGTGTAATACAGAGGGCAGTGTGTGTTTGTTCTGGATGGAAAAAGATTCACTTCTGCCCTGTCGAACTGTTCCCATATCTGAGCCGCCACCTCAATCCATTCCCTCACTAGAGGTACCCCTCTGGAGAGAAGGACTACACCCTGGATCAGGTGACCAGGTACATGGGTGGCTCTGATGGACAGGAAATGAACACTGCAACAGAGAGTGAAACAGTATTAGCAGGGGATGTGAACATGTTCCTCCCTGCCTTTTCATGTAAAATACCACCATTGTATTGTCTGTTCTGATCAGAACATGCTTGCCTGTCAGAACTCAGCAAAAACTGCTAGCAGTTCCAGGTGGTTGACTGTCATACCATCCCAACCCTTCAGGAAGGTATCTGTGGGTTGTCCCGACCGAAGGTGAGCGAAGCAGTGGTAAAATACCGACACTCTGTGCTTAACCAGATGTACTTAACCTACTACAGACAATATTTCCAATCATCCATCCATCCATTCTCTATACACCGCTTTATCATCACTAGGGTCGCGGGGGGTGCTGGAGCCTATCCCAGCTGGCTCGGGTGAAGGCAGGGGACACCCTGGACAGGTCGCCAGTCTGTCGCAGGGCTACATATACAGACAAAAAATCACACTCACATTCACACCTACGGGCAATTTAGAGTAACCAATTAACCTCAGCATGTATTTGGACTGTGGGAGGAAGCCGGAGTACCCGGAGAAAACCCACGCATGCACAGGGAGAACATGCAAACTATATTTCCAATAAAAAAACAAAACAAAATGCTGATTAGGGGTTAGTGGGCTTTTCTGGAAATTAACTGAAAAACCCAATGCTTAAATGTGTGACATAGCTAATAACCGCTGTGTCTCTGTCTGCTGTCTGGAGCTGGCTATTCGGGCCCAGTTGTTCAGATGAGCTAAAATGCAAATGCTTTTCTCCTGCAGAGGAAAAAACACTACCTTGAAACATCTGGTGAAGGTGTAGGGGGAGAGTGACAGACTGAACATCAGTACTAGGTATCTGTAAGCCATACCTTGACATGCAAACCTTGGAAACAGTTTTTGTTTGGGTTGTACCGCTACATGAAAGATTTTAGATCTTTGGTTGTAAACCAATCCCCAGGATTGACCACGGTCTGAAGTTGTCTGAATGTTAACATTTTGAACTTGTAAATTCATAGATATCTAGTCAACACTCTCAAGTCCAAAATACGATGGAGTCTACCCCCTTTTCTGAGGACCAACTAAATAACAGTCACACCAACCTTTGTTCACCTCCGAGGCAGGGCCCCTCCCATTGCTGTCTTGTAGAGGAGACCGTATTTCCTCCTTCAATACCGCAGTGGCCTTGTTCATTAGTACTGTGTCTACCACCAAGAGGAAATGAGGAGGTAAACACCATAGTCCAGGACATCAGACAGAGTCCACCACAGGTGTTCTCTGCCCCAATTGTGGAAGCCATTCCTCTGCTGAGGGAGAGTGTGGCTACACTGAGAGAGAAATCTGTTGTGACTCTGATGTCATCAAGGAGGGTGCCAGTGGACTGTTGGGTATGTTTGCAGCATGGTGATGGAACTCATCGAACGGCTGTGTCTGCCTTAGAGTTGTACAGTCGACCACACTATGGTTGTGCAACCAAACCAGACAAGAATCCAGGCCAGCTTTTTCAGCACCATTTAAATGCAAATACTGTCCATAGGCAGGCACTGTGACGCGGGTGGACAATGGTTTTCACGATGTCAAGGTTAATTCCGAGACAAAATCTGGGTACACGGGCAGTGTCACAGTTCCGTGCCTCTACCCTGTCTGTCTGTCTGTCTGTCTAGTTGTCTCCCATCTGCTTCTCTACCCTGTCTGCCTGTCTGGTTGTCTCCCATCTGCTTCTCTGCCCTGTCTCTCCTCCCACAGCTCGGTGCCTGAGTGGAGTCTAGCTTCTCAGCTGACTCCACTCAGGCAATCAACTACCTCCACGGCTCCCGGACAGCTGACGATCATCTCACTAACGACTCACCTCTTCAATAAGTACCGGCTCAGCCTTCCACTCCCTGCCAGAGTGTTGAACCTAAACCACGCAGTTAGTTCGCTCTCTAGCCTTTTGCATTTTCTGTTTTGAGTTCCTGCCTTGTTTTTGACGTTGTTTTTTCCTGCCTCCACACAGCCAGCTGTCCGGGATCCCCGCTGTCATCCTTCCCCTCCGGCTCTCCCCCAGCCAGTTGTCACCGGTTCTTCCTTGCCTGGAACCCCCACTCCTGCCTGGAACCCCCTGCTCATGCACTCTGGTTTCTCCATCCTGGCCATAATCCACCCCATACAATAAAGCATTCTAAATCATTCTCTGGTCGAGGAAGCGTGGCTCTCTGCTCGGGTCCAACCAGCTCCGTTTCGTGACAGGCAGGCTGTTTTTCACCGTTGCTGGTTCAGAGGGAAGAAAGAATCCTGCTAATTGGGATGGTTTCTCAGTTGAACAGGACAACCACTCCATCTCTAGTGTCTTGGCTGCTTTGTACAGAAGGAAGAAGAAGGATTTATCATTGCGGTGAGTTGGTACAGTAGCGGCAGCTATTTGTCTCAATGAAAAGGCCTTGTTCTCCGATAAACAAATGTCCAGCATGTCATCATTATGGTGGGCTTCCAGACCAAACTGAGGCCAGGCAGCTCCCCCGGAGGGCTCAGGCTTGAGCTAACCCATCAATATATTCCTGATGGTCTACTCAGCTAGTAGCACGGACTTTGACTGGGAACCTCTCAGACTAAGCCGGGTCTCTCGACTCAGAGAGGAGACGGTCGTGTGGTGTGGCTGTGAGAAGCTGCACCCCTGAGGACAGAGTGAACTAAAGACTTCTTCCTGGCCTGGTGCTGATACTGAGACACAAAGCTCCTGATTTTTAAGAAGAAACTTGAAATCAGTGCTCTGTGGGCTCAGTGAAGAGCGGCTACTGAACTGAGGGATAACTGTGATGACGGGAATTTATATGTACAGGACTCACTTGTGTCATCACAGATCATTTGTCTTGTAGGAGTAAATACACTTGTCCTTAGTCAGACCATGTGTGATGTGATATCCCGTACCATATGTGCTGTCCAGTGCAGTATCAATATGATGCATCTCATACATTTCTGATAATTTTATGCTTAAACTGAGGTAAAAATTCGAACACAGGACTTTTTTTTTTTTTTTTTTTTTTTTTTTACTAGGGTAGTATTTTCAGTGCAATATTAGTACTTTCATTTAAGTAAAGGATCTAAATTTATCTTCATGGCTGGTAAATTGTAAATCACCTTTCTCGAATTTGGTAATTTTGCAATACAGTTATTTGCAGTGCAACAACATTGGCGACAACCTCAGCTCAGTCTCTAAGACTACTATAAAGTATAAAGACTCGTTTCTGAGGTACTATGTAAGCATGAAATGGAACATCGCGTGTCTCTGTGTGTGCGTGTCTGTGTGTGTATAATGTATGTGGATGACTGATCAGCAGTTTTCTCACCAAGTGTTTCTTGTTCCTGCACCAAATGTGCTGTATGCACCATCATGATGTTTGTAGTTTAGCTGTCTCTGGTAGCCTGTGTGACAAGAGAAACACTCTAATTAGGACATTACTGACACACATTGTCAGATTACAGAATTTTTGTATTTTTAGGTTCTGAGCTGATTTGTTTATGTTGTCTGTGGATGTAAAGAAAAACTGGTGGCAATTTGGTGCCATTGGCTGACAAAAGAAAAGCAAAAAGATATGATTGGAAAGCGAGGAGGAATGACATTCAACAAGTAGATTTGACTGTCCTGAATGCCTTAACTGTCCCACTGACCACTGATCATGAAGTTGGAAGCCTTCTCTCTGATGGCTGGAGTCAGCTGCTTTGTGTTTTCTAGGTACTGAAGGATGTAGATATTGGGGGCCAGGAGCACCATGTTCTGCTCTCCACATCCATAAGGCATCCTCAGAAGACCATCTAGGTGCTGCAGGGCCTGTCCGAGGATGTCACCTGTACAAAAATGCCAAATCACTCAGACACAGCAGATAACTAACCCAGCCTGTGATTTGAAATAGATTAGAGAAATACATGTTTCAGAGAAATTCTCCAGCATACAGGTGGTCTAACACAGGTCAACATATTTAGAAACAAACTATTGGTAGTGCACAAAAATGCACAGAATTACTTGTAATTTTCTCTATATGCCATAACAATTGTAAAAATTGTAGTTCACTTTAATTGTTAATTATTGAATATTAGATTTAAGTATGGCAGGAGAATATGAGGTTTACTGTTCATACTGTGGCCATTATAGTGTTGCCACTATAATCAACATTAATTCACCGTAACTGCTGCCTGTAAATTATGGTAATTTCCTGCTTTTAAAATCTATTAACTGTGAATTGCCAACATCCAGTGGTGGAAAAAAGTTTTTAGACATCCCATGCATTTGTAAAATATTGCATTAAGAATCACTCTAAGGTCTTCAAGTGTAATTTCTTTTAGTACAATCGCAGTCAAAATACTAAACAAATCCTAAAAAAGCCATTAAAAACTTAAAATTCATTGGTTCCTTAAAAATAAATAACAAATTTTGAATACTGGGTCATTTTAAAACCAGTGATCCACTAATTAAAGTTGTGCTTTTTATTAAAAGACACAATTTTTGTTGCTGTGCTTTGTGTCTACATAAAACCAGCACATTTGAAAGTTCGTCAGAGACAAAAATAGCTAAAACCTAATGCATGAAACACGCCAGAAGATACAAATTCCCAGCCAGCTGCCACCAGATAGCCAGGAACTAAAGGTTTCTTCAGCTAGAAATGACTGCATCCTGATCTGCATCTGCAGGAAAAACCACTGAATGACATCACAGGAGTTTCAGCAGCTGTGGTCAAACCAAACTGGTGTTCAGTGTTCCACCGGCACTGTACGTGGCTGACTTTTAGATAATGGCTTCAGGTCCTACAAGGCTGTCAAGAAACCCCTGGTAAATGGGACACAGAGGATAGCCCAGTGAACTGGACAGCCAGGAAGTGGAAGAAGATTCTGTGGTCAGATGAGTCCAGTTTCCATCTTTATTTCCTTCCAGCTTAATGTAAGGGTACGCAGACGGTCAAGCAAAGCATTATCTCCAGCATGTGCAGTACCTACTGTCAAGCATGGTGGAGGCAGTATCATGTTTTGGAGATGCATGAGTGCTGCTGGTGTTGGTCATCTCATTATCTGTGATGGCACATTGAACTCTGCCAAGTATTGTACCATTCTCCAAACCCACATGCTCCCTTCTGCACGTGCACTGTTCCGTCAAAGTCAAACTGGATGTTTCATCAAGATAATGCTCCTTGAACACATCCAGGACCAGTAGAACTTGGCTGCAGCAGCACAGTATCCAGGTCTTAGTGTGACCAGCTCAATCCCCGGACATTAGAGCCATTGAAGATCTGTGGTGGATTATCAAAAGGTCTGTTTCAAAGTGTAAACTAAAGAATTAGAAGATTTAAAAGCAGTAACTCAAGAACACTGGGACAAGATTACCCCTCAACTTGTGAAAGGCTGGTGGGGAACATCCAGCCATGATTAGAACTCTACTGCGTGCTAATGGCAGGACTACTAAATATGAATTTGATGTGATAATTTATTTATTTCAGTTTTGAACACATTCTCTGTTCTTTGTTGACTTAGATTTCGAAAATATTGAGAACTGACATGCTGAAGCTGTCAAGAATTTAGTTTTGTTAGTTTTTCTTGTAAACAAACAAAAAAATATATATAATTTGTATTTGTTTGCCTAAAGCAGCCAAACCTTTTGAAACACAAAGAAGATTTTTCCACATATATTACATGATAATATTTGAGAATAGATGAAGTTTTAAGTAAGTCCGAAAACTTTTTTTCCATCACTGTATACCATAAACACCAATGTGTCTTTCATCTTTATGATCCAGAACTGAAATTTAAAAACTCATTTTAAATGCATTTACCTCTAAAACATCAAAAACTATAAACAGAAAGAGTTAAGGCAAGTTACATTTTTATGAACTGGGAACATTTATTTAAAGGTAACGATGTAAAACAACATGACAAAGTGTATTCTAATAAAGATATTTTAGAAAATAAGAGAAAAAAATGCAGCTAATAGAAAAAAAATGAGAAAATAAACTATTTCAGGGCAGAACTTGGAATAATATTCTTAGTTATGCTTTGTGTCCTGTTGTGTGAACCACATAAGATTACATAGTAGCCTGCTGTTAATTCTGATTCATTTTTTAAGCTCTAAGAAAGCATCAGGTTTTATAGTATTTAACAGCATTTGGAAAAATGGTACATTTCTATTGGATTTTTACAGGAATTCATTGCAGTCATGGCTTCTTGGAGCCTGTTTAACTTGTCATAGATTGGTTGGGTTAAACAAGGTCAAATGAATTCAGTTTTACCTGAGACTGTTACTAAAGCGCGGGCAGATCCTTCAATTACATTTTCAGGGAGATGTGGATCTATTTCCTGCATGATAGTGCTTCCTGTGTAAAGACAGAGACAATTGTTTAACAGAGAGAAGCTCAAAGACAAGTCAATTATAAAACAATGTCCAATGGATCATGAATTGTAAACGGCCAAACTGATAATTAGATGCCAACAAAGAGAGAGGTCTCTGGGCATCATCACTTATTCTATCAGTGTGATCAAATGTTTAAATAAATTACTTGTAAAAGAAGGTGATAAACCTCTCAGTTAACATTTTTTAATCATACAATGTACTAGACCTCTTCACACTTCTAGCATTTGGGTCTCCTTTCTCTAAGTATTTGATGGGCCAGTGGGTGACCCATAGACAGGGGCTACAGTCCCCCGACTCAGTAGTCATGGGTTGGAGTCTGGCTGCAGGTCCTCCCCCTACTCATGTCTGCAGTAAATCATACTGACCGTTGGGGCAGTGCCAGGAGCTAACTGTCTTGGTCATCTCAACTCCCTCAGCCTGAGAAAAGGAAATAATGTTTATAAGGAGATTCAGAGTCAACTTTATGAGTAAAAAAAATGATCAAATGCTTCAATGCCCTGAACATGTACACACACACACACACACACACACACACACACACACACACACACACACACACACACACACACACACACACACACACACACACACCACTGTTTAAAAGTTTGGGGTCACTTAGAATCACTTAGAAGTGTCCTTATTTTGGAGAGAAAATCATTTTTTCAGTGAAGATAACATTAAATTAATGATAAATCCAGTCTAGACATTCTTTGTGGTAAATGACTATTGTAGCTGGAACAGGCGTAAACTAACCGTGACGTCACCCGTTGGTTTCAACGCCGAGAAAATGAAGCCCGGATTTTGCTACTTCCTGGTCGCCGTTTTGGATTTTTTGGAGCCAGTGACGTAAAAAGCGTCATCAAACAGGCTGGACCAGAGAGCAACTAGGGGCAGGATTGGCAGAAGACTCTCTTATCCCGCCCACATTTTACCGCAGAGGCTTCTGTTGCTGTCTATCAAATGTAGCCACGCCCCCTGGCCCCTGGCTCAGCCAATTTTAACGATTTATTTAAAATTCAGTATTGATTTATTTTAAGATCGGCCACCTGATCTCTCATTTTGACCATGAAAACTAACGGGAAAAAAATCCTGAGCTGTAGAAAATCAGTCTGTCAAATTTAATTTTTTCCAAAAATGAATTGGGGTCTATGGAGAAAAAGCTTTTTGGAGCCAACCCTAGCGGACGGCGTGATATTGCAAGTTTTTGACACTTCCGGGTGGGCTTCAAATTTGGAGCCAGATGCTACGTCCATCTTTATATACAGTCTATGAGCTGGAAACAGCTGATTTTTAATGGAATATCTCCACAGGGGTACAGATGAACATTTCCAGCAACCATCACTCCTGTGTTCTAATGCTACATTGTGTTAGCTAATGCTGTTGAAAGGCTCATTGATGATTAGAAAACCCTTGTGCAGTTATGCTAGCACATGGATAAAAGTGTGAGTTTTCATGGAAAGCATGAAATTGCCTGGGTGACCCCAAACTTTTGAACGGTAGTGTATATATATTTCATTTTATTTACATGGTACTAACCTTGAATATGACAGATCTAGTAACCGTGTCGATGTGACCTCTGTCTGGGACGCTCACAATCTCATTGTTACAAGAAACAACAGATCTCACGGCTCCAGCAGACACAGTCACATTCACAACCCCTAAACAAGATCAGCGCTGTAAATGACTCCAGTATCAACACATTTTGTTGCTGAGATGAATCTCACTGATTTCACAGAGATGAAAAAGAGATGTGCTGGGAAAAAAGAGGCAGCAGTTCCTCCACCCTGACTCCATTTAACCTTCACACCAGGGTGGATTAAAGGTTGCGACTCACCTATGGTTATGGGGGTCATGATATAGGGCAAGGTCTTGCGCTCATTGCCACACAAACAGACAGTGTAGTTAACACCAGGGACAAGGTTGAGGGTGTACTCTGTGGAGAGTTTTGGATGTACTTTGACCTGTTCAACAAACACAACAATATATGACTAAACACTTCTACAATACCATAAATCAAATTTAAGTCACAGCATAAATGTAGAACATCACCACAGTCCTTGAGTGTTGAAGTCATTTTGTAAAGACTCCTCCTATCCTATCTACAATGTTAACATGTCCGTATGGTGGAATTATATGCTGGAAGACATGATGAACCTTCACACTGCAGAAACATGCATTCAGACTTACAGACTTGTATCCTGTTAACTTGCAGGCTGGAACTTTCTGTATCACTATTCTTTTCAGAATAAGTTTCTGGTGTCAACATGTATGGCTGAATCACACCAATATTACATCTTGTCACTGTGTAGCGTCCAGCAGTTTAACACCCTCCTGAAGTTTGACTGATGACTGTGTCCTCAAACCTAATGCTGTCATTTATCACCAGTCATATCATGTTTCTTGAGGTTTACTGCTGAAGGATGTGTTCTGTAACTACTGCATTCTCTAACAAGTGTCATTGCCTGCAGGTCATAATATTGTGACTTTCAAAGCAGAACAATGGTGATTTTTCCATACACAGCTCTCCTGGAGGCTGTGATATGTCTCTTTGGTCACGTAATTCACCCAGCTAGCTCTGGTAAATGGCTGCTCTGTTGAGGTTTTTCAAACCTAAACCAACAGGCTGTTTTAACCTTAACTCATCACCACAAAGTGCCCAACTTTTAATATCTAACAGCTTAATTTACACCAAGACTGGTTCTAATCCTAGCACAGAAAAGAGAACCTGAAAGTCAGTGCATTGCCTCGGCTTCCTCTGTCTAACCCTGAACCCTACACCAGGAAGGGATGGATGGAGAGACAGGCAGGGACTTCATAGAGTCCTCTTAGACTCCTCTTAGAGTCACAAACAGTGTAGAGTAACACTGAAGTCATTTAAGGCAGAAAGGGACTGTTTTCATGGAAAAAAAACTTCTAAATAAGTAACTTTAACACAGAGATGAGATATTAGGGGTTTGATCAACAACTATGGAGGGACTTGAAAATTTACTATCAGGACTTGAAGGACTTTAAATAACTGCACTGTTGGTTTTAAAAATGATTGTCTTTCAGTATAGAAAAGAAGACTGAACTGTCTGAAGGCGTATTTTGCAAAAACAGTGTGTTCAAAGTCAGATATGAAATTATCAGGTAAAATAAAATTACACAGTTCTACAATTTCATTTAGCCTTGTTGAGATAATGTCGAAAATAATTCAAGAATGATGAGGAGAAAATATCACCATTTGCCAATAAAAATAGCTACAGGGCCATCACAGTAAGAGGAGACACAATACTGTGTTATTCCACTACAGGGGGAGACTTGATGTTCTCTGTAGTTAGATGGAAAAAATAGAAACATGTGTCAGGATTTGCAGGTGGCCAAAAAGAGTTACAAAATATCCGTTTGTTCCATTATCTCTGGCTCTGACATTTAAGGTATTCATCCATTTAATTAGGAGTGAAGTCATTCATGTTCATCACTGATCAAGCTCAAGCTAATGAATGAAGTCAGTTTTTTCTCATTCCTCTGGAAGGACAGAAGCTCTGACAGTATGTAAGTACTGGAGAATCAAATGATAAGATAATCTCAAATGGCATTAAATATTGGATGATTTTACATGAAATTTGGTACATAAATGTATTTTCACCACTGGTTCATCTGGAACTTTGGTGACCCTCTGGCTTTTCATGTTTGAGTCAGTTTGCCGCTCACTTAAGTTAATGACAAACACATACTTCCTAAGCTAACTGCTGTGCTTTGTGTTTGATGCTAATTAGCAAACGGTAGTATGCTAACACACCCTATCGTCATGTGTCTTCATGAGCATTTGCCAAAAACGTTTAGATCAAATAAAATGATTCGTTACCACAATGCAGCTTGACAGGTAGTTGAAGACGGTTGCCTTCAGTTCAAAGTGCTCCCCCTGGATGATGGAGTAGGGCAGCGTAAAGTCCAGGAAGAAGGGCTGGAAGACAGTGATTTGTTTACGAGGAGCCAAACCAAATTCAGGAGACAAACAGAAAGTCTCTGTCTCCCAGGTGGTGATGGTGTCTGGGGCAGTGAGAGACACGTTCTTCGTTCCAGATGATCTGGATCAGCAGATACACATAAACACATTTAGTCAGATGGTAAAGCGTACTTATAAAAAAACACTTTCGTTAAAATCTAACAGTGAGTTACTGTGACCTGAGAATATCCTGCTGCATTTTCAGAAAGAAGTACAATTCCATGTTGTTGAAGAAATTCAGGCAATAATTCTCATATGTGAAGAAATACTAGAATTCTGAACATGATGCACAAAGACCTTTTCCTATATGCAACCATTTATACTGACCAAATATACTTTCATTACATTTATCTCTTCAATGAGAAAGCTGGAAATGCATATGGGACCATGAATGTACTCAAAGGTGCTCTGATTTTGCCTCATTTCAAGCTCACCCAACTTCCACTAGGTCCCAAATCCAAGTCTCAGGAAAGAAGCTGCGACCTGGTGCAGCATCAGGAGAAGTAGGAGCTGCTAATAAGACAGGAAACATCTCTACATGCATTGTGTCCGTCCTGACCACTGGATTATTGTATCCATAACCAACATGTGAAAAGAAACAAGGAAATATTTTTTATTAGAAACAGACACCAGAAAGGCCAAAAATCAATATTTTAATTTCAGTAAATATGAAGCATGTGACACTGGACAGATCAAAACAAAAAAAAATGTCACCATGAGGGATACGATAATATTTTCTTCCACTGTACAGGAGGCATGAAGGTACTTCAATGAGCAGGTTTGTTGCCATCTCCAGTCCTACATTCTAGACAATCCAACAAAACAGAAACATCACCAGAAAGTTCACTGCAGGTCCAGCAACTTAAACTCACACACACGTATAAATGAATGGACAGCAAGAGAGAGATTTTATACAGTGCTTTAGACTCCCTGTCATAAAAACGGGAAAATATTTATTAATATTTTACAAATCTGTCAAAAAATGTTTTTGTATTGCTATTTATCAAGCAAATAACAAATTGGAACAACTAAATAGTCCTTATTCACATATATTAATCAAAAATCCTAATATGACCTCCTTTGGTCCTGATAACACCGGCATTCTTGCTGTCATTGTTTTTATGGCCTTTGAGAGTCTCTTTTGTTATTGAGCTCCAAATAGTTTCTAGCTGTTCCCAGAGACTTGCTTTGGATGAAACTTTAGTGCAATCTGTCTATAATTCACTAAATCCCAGATCTGTTCAATTGCATTCAAGTCTGGACTTTGACTTGGCCAGTCCATCAGTTCTACATTTTTTTTTTTGGTCCAGTCGTCTCTGCACAGCTTTGAAGTCTCCTTGGGGTCTATGAACCCACGACCAATCAAGTTCAGTCCAGAAGGTATTTCATGATGCAGCAACATGTTGGTGTGTGTATCTTGTTCATGATACCATCGATTTCAGCTAATTTGCTCATGCCGTTTCCACAGATAGAACCACATGCCATAATGGAATATCCACCATGTTTCACTATGGGTGCAATGCATCTAACATCAAAATGTTCTCCAGCTTTTCTGAGGACAAAAACATGACGATGCTGACCGAAGAGTTGAAACTTGGACTCAGCCATCCAGAGTACCTTCTTCCAGTCATCTACAGTCCAGTGTTTGTGCTCACTGGCAAATTTTAGGCATTTGTCAATCAATAATGGCTTCTGAGCAGCTATTCTTCCCTTTAAACCTTGTTCCTTCGTTTGTCTGCTTATGGTCATTCTGATCTGGAAGCATTAATCTCTGCCTGAAGATCAGCAGTGGTCTTCCTTCTGTCTCTAGTACTTCAAATCTTGAGGTGTCTGACATCTGTTTCAGTTCGCTTTTGTTTTCAGCCTTTCCTAAGTACATTTTGTAAGTAGCAGTCTCTATAATCCAGTCCACGCTATACTTGACCACACACTGGGAACACTTTAGGTTTTTCCCTATTTGTCTCAAAAACCATCCAGCATCATGAAGTGTTTTAATTCAGACTCTGTCTTTCTCAGTGAGCTCCCTACACTTCACCTTTTTGAACAGGAGTGAGAAATTTTAAACTAAATTCACTATTTTATATCTAAATTTGTGCCAGAACACTGAAATTCTATGACAAGTCAGAGATTATTCAAGAATGACATACAACCAATAAAACAATTTTTAAGTTCAGGAATGCAGACTATTAACTGTAATTTGGCATCTCTGTCAAAAAATAATAATGTGCTTTACTAATGTTTCTGCTTTTTTGTAAAACAGTAAATTTGAGAATTCATGGATAACAGCAATAATTATATTTTAGCATTTAGCAAACATAAAAAAATATTCTGGTAATCAGCAATACTGTTAATTTAGGGGTGGCAAACACCTTACACTAGGTGGTAGTCTAGTACAGTTGTTAAGCTTTGTATATCACATACACACAGAGACACATAAATTGTATATTACCTTGAAAACTGTGTACGCATCGTGCATGTACTGATCAGGATGAGACAAAATGGATCTTTTTTGTCTCACAGGCAGGCATTCTGTGACATTGGTTACATTCATGACAGGCAACAAGTCAAAGATCTGAAAAAGAAAAAAGTTTCAAAGCTATAAACTGACATTTGTTATACATACAAGATTGGACTGTCATGGTCCCTGCCCCAGTCCCTGTTCTTCATCTCCTTCTTCCTGTTGAGTTTCCGTTACAGTTTTTCGCAAAATAAAAGCGATATTTCTAAAATTTCGGCAAAGTATATTTGCGCTTTAAATTTTTTTCCATTGAAGGTTGTTCTGGGCAGAAGCATCGTAACTCTCGTAAAATATCATCCCACGAGATTTCACTGCAGGAAGATGGACGCCCAAAACCTGTTGCGTGTAGGTGTTGTTATGTTTATCTTTGCTGTCTCGTATGGCAGTGATGTTTTTCTCAAGAATAATGGCAAGAAAAGTGTCGGTCTCATCTTCTGTCCACACATACCGCGCCATGTTTACTCAGAGAGAACTGGTCATGTGACCAGGTACGTCACGTCCGGTGACGTATAATTGCGGAAAAAGTGGTTCCATTGCGCTTTTGCGATAATTTTCAATATCGAAACATCTGAAAAACCACCTCATGAGAGCGTAAAAACTTTTTAGGAATATTTTAGTCCTTTTTCAAAATTCGGGTGTTTCCATTACCAGTTTTTTATTGCACGATTTACATTTTGCGCATATCTAAGGGTAATGGAAACGCAGCTATTTGTCTCTCTTGCCTGTCCGTCACTCTTCCTGTGTTTCTCTTTCCTGTATGTCTCTCTCTATTTGTCCCTCTGGCTTCCTTGTCTCTCTCGCTCACTCTCCTGCTCTTGCTGTTGGCACTGCTGATTGCTGGGATGAATGTCAGCTGTGGCAATCAGCTCACTCAGTTCAACAGTTCCCGCTCATGCCTCCAGGTATATAAACTCAGTTCATTCACTCACTCCCTGCTGGACAAGACTGTCAGATCCCTGCCTTCCTCCAGACTCACATCCCCACATGAACTCAGCTTTCCCCTTGGATTTCCACCTGCCTCTGCTTTGTCTCTAGATCCTGTCACGGACGCAACTTTTTCCTTGTGTTTCTACCGGTTCCATCTCTGTATCCAGCCTCCTGTTTTCCGTCAAGTTTCCTGTCAGCTCCCAGATTCCCTGTGCCTGTCTGTCAGCCCCTTAGTTAGTTCCCTGGTTTTTGTGAGTACACTTCTGTTTGCTTAGTTTTTACTGTTCAGTTCTTCTCTTGGATTTTCTGTTTTTAGTTTAGTTTGGGTTGTGCTTGTTCTTTGTATCAAGTTTAGTTTTAGTTTTCCCCTTGATCTTAGTTCGCTATTCTGCGAGGTTCCCATCCACTATAGTATTATTAGTTCTGCATTTCTGCCTTTTGTTAATTTACTTTGGTTTTTGTTTAAATACAGCTTTCTGATACTCCACTGGTCTGCCTGTAATCGGTCTGTATTGGGTTCTCTGATTCCCTCCCCTCTTCTTGTGTAACATGGACAGAACATCAAGTGATTACATACATAAAAATATACTGATAACAACTGAACTGTAGCTGTTAAACTGACTTTTGTGTCAGCTTGCCTCCCTGAGGGGAAGAAAAGTACAGTGTGATTTATCGCTAGATTTTGATCCATCTTGTCTCCATGTCAAAGTTTATTTAGAATTACGAGTAACTAATAAATTGCCGCTGACACCTTGAAGGAAAAGTGAGCCAAGTGCTTATTCAGACACGAGGCCGACATGTTCAGATGATGTCATCAGGAAGGAGTGCATGTCTGAAAGGGGTTTATCTTATCTATGGCTAACACCAGCATTTACCACATCTGGAGTAAGAGTCTTCCCTGGCTCTTTGATGAGGACACTCTGATCAATGATGCTAACACCACACAGAGAGTTTGGGTTTGCCGTCAACTGCATGTTGATGTCCTCTCCTGGGACAGCTGAGGACGGTGAAGACTCCAGCGACACCTGACACACACAACACATCAAACCAGTCACACTTTATGAGTACAGACATAAACTAATGATGTTGCCATAAGTTCTAACTTTTATACATGCAACAACGCACTAATTGAGCTCTGTGTCTTCAGGGCAGATCATTGTTCAGTACATAGCTCAGCAGTTAAACTGTCACAGACAGTGTAGTCAAGTGTTCTGTTCACTTTTCGGGCACATGCAACAACAACGTTATCATCCATTCCGCATAAGTTAGCTGACTGATGTTACCCTGGATTTGTATGCCATGGTTTCAGAAAATGAACATGCTGTACCCTCAACATGAATTAACTTGTGGTGAGTAGAGTAACTAGAGAGACTGCACACAGATTGCACCACAACATCACAATGCCTCTAGAGCATCCATGTCAACTCACCTAACCATAATCTGTGTACTGTCAGCGTCACAAGTGTGAGGAATATTCGTTTATAGAAAATGATTTAATGATTCAGTAATAGAAGTTTACTATGGATTTGAACACCTACTATGAAAGAAAAAGTAGGAGTGTCACCTTTGAAAATGTAGACACTTTGTCAAAGTATAATTTATGACAGAGCTGTATTGGATTGCATTAGACTTCAGTTATATCCCAAAAAATGAAGCTACATTTAATGTTTCTGATATATTTTATTTCTTTATTGAAGATATAACGGAATTACAGAAAAGAATCAAGACTGTCAAAAATTCTACAAAGTTTTTTAATTGGGGGGCTGCTTGTTCAGATTGGGGAAAAATGATGGTGTCATAGAACATCTTTCACATATCTGTAATGAATGGTAACATGATCCAATAAAATTGCTTCCAGGAACAGAAAATAGTTTTTCTGGCAAAAATCAACAAATTACTTAAAAAGTGTAATTATCAGCTGTGAAGCTACATTTAACAAGATCCTCTGTTTCAATGTAGGACCAAACAACTTAATGATACACAAAATTAACATTTTCTTGCTAGAGACCGAAAATGAATAGAACTCGTTTCTGAAAATCTAAGATTTTTTTTATTTGGGAAGATGCATATTTATTGTTGTTAATCTGATTTCTATTAAACTGTAATGTAATATAAAGAAAGTATCCTCAGGGTTTTGGAGATGTTCATCACAAATTTCATCCCAGTCCAGTGAAAAACAAGCAACTGAATAAATATCAAAAACTATTAAATGTAGCTCCAAGACCCAAACTTCAAAATTTCTGAGTGAAAAAATTAATTTCTTGACAGATTTGCAATGCCCTGTGAACTGAAACTGTCTTTACAAACTTTCTTTTGTCATTTTTTAAAATTTATGACATGAACTGAAAGAGTTGAATTTAAAAGTATTTGTAATTGAAGAGACAATAAATAGCAACATATTAATCTTCTGTATCACCAGCTAAAATCAACTTTGTGTTTATACTCAAGTCTTATCAATGCTGTTGGTGCCACACTGACCTTGTTGCTGAAGCATTTCTCAGTGGAGAAGTTAGCACTGTTGGCGATCACTTTGTCACTGGGGAGGACAATAAAAGCCACAATCTGGACCTCTGGAGCCATCTCTGGAGACACCAGCAACTTAAAGGACACCTTACCCTCAGTCACTGGAACAGAAACCCAAATATTACACATCACTTTACTTTGAACAGTCATCTTCCACAATGACTTCCATAAATCAATTTAACAGGTCAAAGATTTGGTATTTCAAGCCAATCTTTACACACCTCGTGTAGGTTTCAATTGAACCTGTCTGTGTCCTTGATCGACAATGGCTCCTCTGGACAAGACCTGAGAGAAAATGACACATAGAATGAGGAATGGACTGGTAACATCTTCATTTCTGTCCATTGATCAGGTATTAATTTGGTCTGTCTGAGGTTTTTGGTTTCACAAAACGTATTATTTCTTTAATCAGCTCTATTATTAAATGATTAAATCTGAGAGAGTGTGCACATGAAACAGTCCAGTTTGTCAACAGCCAGTTTGTGTCATATGTTTCAGTCTATGAGTAAAACTGATATCTTCAGCCAGATATCTTTCATGCTGCTAAGACCAGGCACTAAAAAGGACTTCAGTGAACGAGAAAATGAATCATTTGTGACATCAGGTGTTGCACTTCAGTGGAGAGAACATGTAGCTGCAGTAATGCTAATGCTAAGTGTGGCACCCAGGACTTATAGACTATTAAAAAGACACCCCCCAATATTTTTTTATGTTTAATAATACATTGTTTATGCTGTTTAAATCGTTGATCACTCACCCACATTCACCTGTTTGTGTCAAAGTAATTTCTGGTGTAATAACGAGTTTCGCCAGTAGCTGGCAGTAGTGGATAAACAGACTGACCATGCGAGCACACGCGAAGAAGCTCAGTTCAGCCAAGCTGTCTGCCGTTGGTCAAGCAGAGAAACCACTACTGACACAAAACTGTTATTTTCTGTGATTACAGGTGAGTTGAGTGCACAAGCATTATATAGTGAACATCATAAGACGTTTTTGCATGTTCAGGTTAAAGTTTGATGTGTCTAAAGTAGATTTGATCATCTTTATGAGTGTTTAAAGTTGTCCCGAACTGGCGCTAGCTTAACGCTAACTCGTTAGCATCTCTGCTGCGTTATGGATAAACGTTAGGCAACTTTTCTGTTTGTAAATGATTTATTATCTGGTGTAAATGACATCTGTATTTGAGAAACATGTCCAGTACTGCAAATAGTTACAAAAAAGACTGAAGTTGTGAATTTATTGGTATTTGCCAAGTTCATTGTTTTCCATGTATTTCTGTTTGAAAGCAAAATGTAACAGAGACTGTGTAAATTACTGTGGAATTACTAAAGGATCGTCAGCTTAGTAATAAGTAAAGAAGAAGCTTAGTTCAGCCAAGCTGTCTGCCGTTGGTCAAGCAGAGAAACCACTACTGACACAAAACTGTTATTTTCTGTGATTACAGAATAAAGTCATCCTGTTACACAAAAGTCAGATGCATCTGTTATTACGAGTGTAACATAAGGCGAAGCTAACAGACAGAGTGACAGAACAGTTCAGACTTTTTAAATAACAAATGGATCTGCTGAGGAAAATCTGTCTGCTATATTGGTGCAGAGGAATCTGGACACTGAGCATTTTCCACTAAGCTCATGATAGATGAGAATAACACCTGTAACCATGGCAACTTTACGAAAAGATGGATTTGGCCTCAAAGTACCGATATGATATCAACATTAAATATACAAAATGAAACGAGGCTAAAATGTGGCACTATGACCAACAGTGCTAAACATCAGAGTAAGTAAACAATCATTTTTCAACTATAGAGACTGTTTCATAACAGAAATGCGACACTCTTGTGCTGTGAACATTTCTGTTACTTCCAGTAGTCTGCTAACGAATGCATCATGTTTGTACTGGTTTGTAAGGACGTCTGGTTCTGTTGTCACTTTACTGTGAAAGCACTAATCTGGCCGTACTGAGATCCTGTAGGACTAATTCTGTTCACACCACTGACATGAGGAGGAGTCACTTTCAGATATTATGAGCTGTAAACCTTATAGAAATGTGTTCCTGTAGCAGCATTAATATTTGCATCTCTCAATGCTGTATGGCCTCTCTTGATGCTGTGCGTCTGGAGACCAATCACTGAGGAGGGACTGAGTATTTAAGCTGCGGTCCCTCCTGCTTCTTTCTCTGCTCACAGCTGTGTTATTTCTGCGCGACAGGTATGTCTGCTGCTGTGTTTCTCTGGTAAGGTTTCTCTGCTGGTATGCTTGGGGCATTTGCTTTGTGCCATAGAGCAACTGGTGTCCCTGGTTGATGCGCCACGAGATTGTGTGTGTGCGCGTCACCTGCTCCTGGCTGCGTTGTGGTAGGTGTCCTCTCTCGTACCGCGTTATTGTGTATGCTATCACCTGGCTAACCCTCCTGTAGTCGCAGGAAATGGGCTGCATGGGCTGTCATCTTCCCTCTTCGTGAATGCGTGTGTGCTTGTCGCTATCGACAGGTATGTACATTTCTAAATATAGCGACTGTGCTGTCAGTTAGCAATGTAGCATAGTAATGCTAATGTCATTTTTAGCAGGCTTGGGTGCTCGTGCGTGCTGCTGACGTCAGGTTACTCGGACCACTGCTGCTTTGTCTCTGGCCTCTGTTTTGCCTCCGGCTGCCGTTTTGTCTCCTGTTGCTTTGCCACGTGGACCTCTGCTCTGCTGACTGCAGAGTTTTAATCATTGTTTGTGCATTGTGTATGTCCCACATGCACCAACGAGTTTCATTTTAAGTGTATTGCTGGAGAAATGTATGTTGTTTTGATTGAATTACTTTGTTTATTGATTAACCATTGTTTCTTATTGTTTTGTTTTTTGTTTGGGGCATTTAATGTCTTATATGCTTTTTTTATATAGTTTCACTTGACCCTGCCCCTTGTTTTATATTCTGGTTTTGCAGTATATTTAGTTGTTTTCATTGCTCTTCCCCCCCAGTAATTTACTTTAGATTATTTTTCAGTTGTTGAGGGCCTGCAGTGGTGGTGCTGGTGTTGGCGTCCTGTGCTTGCGCTAGCCATTCACCACTTCGCCATAGGCGAAGCCTTCCTCAGGATGGCGAAGCCATTTTTAGCATGTTTAGCCACGGTGGCACAGCTAATTTTGCCTAATAAATGTGAAAAAAGGGTTAACTTACAACTTTTTCGTAATTTGCCGAGCAATAATCAACGAAAATAACAAACCGCGTCTCCTTTACTGAAGAGCGCTACCGAGTATAACCAGAACGACGTGAATGCTTCCGATCATTAATAGATGCACACTGTCACGTGTCTCGTCTCACCCAATCAGAAAAAAGGATTCGGACTACAGCTCTCGCTCTCTGCACCTGGCTTACTCCATTTCCACTAACACCCCTCCCCCTTTGCCACACACACACACATTTGCACATACACATCCCCAATCCCCTGGTCCTTGTGCATCCCAACTTGTTAACCCATGCGTTTTTTTTCTTCCTGTATTATTGCTATTCAGGCCTTCAGCTGCTATTTGGCTGGCAATTAATTGGTCATTTCATTGTTTTTGAATCTGTCCATTACTTTTTCAATTGAGTGATTAATTATTTGTTCTATAAACTGTCAGAAAAGGGTGAAAAATATATTGTGTCAGTATTTCCCAAAGCCCAAGATGATGTCGTCAACTGTCTTGTCTTTTGTCCACAACTTCGCGCGCCGCAGTACAGATACTGAAAATGTGTGGCTAAACAAAACTCTCGCACTTTAGCCACAGTGACTAGAGACAAATTTTCCCTAATGCAAGCACAGGCGTCCCCCTCCTTTTGTGTGCTGTGGTTCCAGGAAACTGGTTCACCTCACGAGTGCATGTCACATGTGCTTGGGGTGTTTTTATATTATTTTGGGGTATTCCCTTCCCCTTCACGAGCCCCATCCACCTGGTGGCCAGCAACTGATTAGATTTATTTTTGTTTCTTTCCTTTGGCCCCGAGTGTGAATGGTTATCCGTTTTAATCTGTTCTTTTTGAAAATTATAATTTGTTTTAATTTGGACATGCATCTCAAGCCTCATGAAGTAAAACAAACTTGAGCGCCACCAATATTGAAGAATTATTCTCTGGGTAAAATTCCCAGGGTGGTGTTGTCGGGCACCTGATCTCAACTTTGAAATCATATAATGTGTATTGTCTGCATGTAGAGTCGTGCTGTGACATTCCTTTAAGTTTCAACTGTTAAATTACTTTGCAAACTGAGACTTTTTGCACTCAGAACAGATGGGGAACTTTTACAATATGATTAGAAATGATGATAACTACCTGACAGTTAATACAAATTCAAGCTAAAACCATGCATCAGTTTATCAACTGACATAAATTGACCAATTGGAGTCTGTATTTGTCACATTTTCAGATTTTTCTTCTATACGATCAAGTCATCAAAAATAAGCAGACAGAGATCGCGAGATGCTGAAAGTGATGAAATTCAACATGGCGGCCCCCAACTGCAAGATTAGAATTAAACAAATCGCCGCTTTTCTAGACTTATTCATATTAACACGGATATCCAGGTAAGTGTTCTCGAGTTGATTAACAAAAAGCTTAATGTCCTTTGTTTGCTTCACCAGAAGATTAAGGACCTGAAAGCAAGCCTGGAGTTCACCCACCAGCAGATAGAGGACCTGCAGAGAGACAACACTGAACTCTGGTCCACGCTGACAGCTGTCACTTCAGAGGTAAATACACTCAAAAAAGAAAACAAAATCCTGAGGGAGATGGTCCTGGACATTCAGTCGAGGAGCATGCGGGACAACCTGATCTTCTCTGGCATCCCTGAGTCCACACCGGCTAACCCAGAGACCCTTGTTAAGAACTTTATGATGTCGGCGCATAAAATCCCTGCGGAAACTGTTAAAAACATCACTGTCCACCGGCTCGGACCCCAAGAAGGAAAGTGTCACCATCCCATCATTGCAAAGTTCGAGCACTTCCAACAAAAAGTGCTTGTAAGGAGCAAAGGACGGGAGCTGAAAGGCATGTCATACGGGATGAACGACCAATTTCACAGGGAAATCAATGAGAGGCGCAAAGTATTATACCCCATCATGAAAGAACACAGGCAGAGAGGTAAACGGACTGCACTGATTGTGGACAAACTGTACATGGATAGGCAGCTATTTCAGGAACCCTCTATTACCTCCTGGCTCTTCTAAAAAAAAACAAAAAAAAAAAACGAAACAATAATGATAATAAGGCTTAAATGCTTAATACATCACTGAGTAATTTACGCTAGAAAACATAATCAAATAAATCACACAGGTGTAAATGTGTCATTCACCTAATCTACACACCCCACTGGAGAACCCCGCTCCTCCTACTTTCCTCTCTCTCCTTCTCTATACGTCTCCTTTTACACCTCTCATACACTCACCTCCCACACCCTCACTCACACCCAATGTACACCCTATGTTTATTGTGCTTGTATGTTTTATAATGTCTTTATCAGGCAATGATGTGGTATTATATAATGTACATATAGAATCTGACTTGATGTATACATCTCTCTCCAACACCCACAGCTCACAGACAGCAACAAACAGCTCACAAGGACTCACAGATGTTATTTTATATTGCTACATACTCAATGACTGAACTTCTCTCTCTGTGTTCAAGTTAAATATCGTAGCCTGGAATGTTCATGGCATACGCTCATAAACAACAAGAGTTAAAATCATGGATTATGTCTGTAAATGAAAAGCAAATATTTTCCTCCTCCAAGAAATGCATTTACTATCGGAAGAAAAATCTTTATCAGATCTGAATTAAACTTTCATCTTGTTATAACAGCAGACAAAGAGGGGTCTCCATTCTCGTCCATAAGAGAGTACCATTCACTTTAAATAGCACAGTAACAGACTCAGAGGGCAGATATATTTTTATCCAGGCAACCATCTTTCATAAATTATATTCAATTGCAAATCTGTACACCCCGAATAATGATGATCCAGCCTTCTTTCATGCTGTTTTCTCTCACTTAGCAGACTTATCTGCTAACTCAACAACTATTATCAGTGGCAACTTCAACATAGCTTTAAACTCTTCAGTAGATCGATCTAATACTCCAATACATGCAAAACAATCACAATCCACTAAAGTCATACATGATTATATGAAGATTTTGGACTAGACGATGTCTGAAGACTCAAAAACCCAACAAAGAGGGACTATACTTTTTTCTCTCCAGTGCACCAAACATTTTCAAGAATTGACTTTTTCCTCTCAAATAACTCTATCGCACACAAAGCTACTACAAAAATTCACCCAGTCATTATTAGCGACCATGCACCAATATCTCTCAGCCTGCAAACACATTCCATCCCTAAACCTCCTCAGACTTAGCACCTTAACATCTCTCTACTCGAAGACCCAGAATTTGATCAAATAATAAGAAGTGAGTGGGGAGACTTTCTAAAAAACAATGAATCTAGTGATGTATCTCCATCTTTACTTTGGGAAACTGGAAAAGCTGTAATCAGAGGTAAAATATCGTACTCCTCGTACAAGAAAAAAAGGATCAACAAACACAGAAAGAAATTTAAGAAAAAATTAAACAACTTACAGAGAATTATGCAATCAATCCACATGATCAATTATGGTCTGAACTACAAAATGTAAAACTACACCTCGATAATATCCTATCCAAGAAAAGAGTTTTTATTACAACATCTAAGATATGATTTTGAACACAACAATAAATCAGGAAAAATTCTTGCGAACCAACTCCAGCGTAAAAAAGAAAAATCCTTCATAACAGCAATTCAGGATCCCTCAGGAAAATATATTCAGTCATCTCAGAAAATTAATCAGACTTTCTATAATTATTACCAGAGTTTATACCCAGCAACATTTACCCCAAACAAAAAAGATATTTATAATTTTCTTGACAATCTAAACTTGCCTGAACTAACAGAGTACAGAGACACACTAGATGCTCCATTGACCATCAAAGAATTACAGTGTGCATTAGACAGTAGGCCAGCAGGCAAGGCACCTGGTCCTGATGGTTTCCCTGCTGAATTTCTTAAACATTTCTGGTCAATGTTGGCACCTCTTTTCTTCAGGACAGTGACAAAGATTAAAAATAATGGCTATGTAAGTCTGCACATGAATACAACTGCAATTAAATTAATATTGAAACCAGACAAAGATCCTACACTTCCCTCTAGCTATCGACCCCTGTCATTAATCAACACTGACATCAAAATTATCTCAGAAGCACTCGCCTCTAGGTTGGTGAAAATTATCCCATGAATAATTCACTATGACCAAACAGGATTCATCTAGGGCAAACACTCCACCAACAATATCAGAAGACTTCTAAACCTAATCTCTTTGATGCAGCGCCACAACAAAGAAGCTATTGTTATATCACTGGATGCTGAAAAAGCTTTTGACAAAGTTAATTGGTCCTTTCTCTTTGCTGTTCTACACAAATTTGGCTTTGGAGAATCATTTATCCAGTGGATATTAGCTCTGTACAACTCACCAAAGGCTACAGTCTCCACTAATTGGATCACTTCACAAAGTTAACAAAGGGGAACAAGACAGGGATGCCCACTCTCTCCCTTATTGTTTGCGATCTTTATCAAACATTAGCAACAGTGGTACGTCAGAACTCTGATATCAAAAGTATCAGCGCTCTGGAGTACGAACACAAAATTAACCTATACGCAGATGACATTTTATTTTAGCTAGGGGCGGCATGGCTCAGTGGGTAGAGTGGCCGTCTTGTAACTGGAAGGTTGTCGGTTCGATCCTTGGCCCGTTGAGGTGTCCCTGAGCAAGATATTGAATTGCTTCTGTTGGGTTGTGGTTAGTGCCTTGCATGGCAGCTTCTGCCATCAGTGTGTGAATGTGTTGTATCATGTAAAGAGCTTTGGATAAATGCGCTATATAAATACAACCATTTATCTACAAGAACCCAAAACTTCACTAATGGAAATATTTTAACCTCATCACAACCTTCTCTTGTCTTTCAGACTACTCCATCAACTGGTCAAAATCAATTATATTACTTCTAACAGAAAACTGTCCAGTTTCAAATCCGGCAGTCCAGAACTCGCATTTTTCTATTCCTACTGGCAACATCAGATATCTGGGCATAAATAGTTCCTCCAAACTCTCAGAGCTAGTTCACCTGAACTTCACGCCACTTTTGGACAAAGTCTGTGATGATCTGAGGCGTTGGAACAACCTCTCCATTTCCCTTTTGGGACGAATAGCTACAGTCAAGATGAAAATACTACCTAAAATCAACTATCTCTTCTCTATGATTCCATTTAAACCCACATCAAAGTGATTTCAATCATTAGACTCTGCCATTGATAAATTCTACGCAAAGAACAAAAAGGCTAAAATCAGTTTGACTACCCTCCAGAAGAATAAACCCAAAGGGGGACTGGAGGCTTCCAACTTCATGTATTATTGCTTAGCCAACAATACGGTGGGGTGCGGGGTTCTGGTGGGGGCTAGGGCGGGCGGGGTTGGGCTTGGTTGATGGATGGGTTCTCGTGCCCCGGGCTGCCTGGGTCGGATTTGGCATGCTGAAGGTGTCGGTAGCCACTACCTCTTGTTCTCGGGGTCCGTGTGGTACACGGTGGCTCTCTGGGAGTGCCGGCCTGTGGCTCCAGTGGCCCGGGGGGGAGGGGCACTCTTACCCTCTTATCCTCTTACCATAGTCTACATCCCCTCAAAATTTCATGTGAATCTACCCAGGCGTTTTTGAGTTATCTTGGTAACAGACAGATGGACACACAAACGCCGGGTGTTACATAACCTTCTTGGCGGAGGTAAAGATCCCAGGCCCAGGCCGGGATTTGAACCGGGGATCTTCTTGCTGCAAGGCAAAAGTGCTAACCACTACCCACTGTGCAGCCCCTTCAGTACTGTTTGTTTATTTATTTATTTTTCTTTGTTTTGTAGTTTGTTTGTTTTTTATTGATGGGTAATTTGTAGTCGGGAATAACACAGCACCTGACACTCTTCAGATGTAATAGCACCGCTTGCTAGTTCCTATCTCTGTCCGTCCTGTCCACCCTTTGTTTCCCCTGCACATCACTGAGGTGTAGCACTGCCCTCCCTGGCTCTTAATAAGGAATTCTAATAAAGAATATCAGCTTAGATCTCAGCGAGGGCTGGTGATGGTCACATACATGCACTAAATAATAAAATATTTGGCTGCAAGACTAAAATATGCATTAATCTTATAAAGTGTTGACACCCCTTCTGTGGAGTTAAACAATGAGACTAAAAGCAGACAAAAAAAAAGAAAATAATAGACGGATAACATTTTAAATAACCATTGGTTCTGTATAAAATGGTTCAAAATTAGTTCCAAATCAACCAGATACAACAGTGATCTCCTGCTTCTGTAATAATACATCTGCCAATATTAATCTAATTATGTAATAGTAGAAAAGTCACGTGGGACATTTGTCTGCACTGAGTACTTTGACGTTTAGTACTTTTAGTTTAACATTTTCCATGCAGGACTTGTTCATGTAACAGAGTACTTTCACAACGAAGTACTTGCATAAAGGATCTGAATACTTCCTCCACCACTGATAAGAACAAATGAACTCATGTTCAAAAAAAAGAATCTACCAGCTTGAAAAACACCATTTTATAATATTGCACAAGATCATGCTGGCAGGTCCTGATAAAGGTTAGAACTAAACCTATTCCACACTAAAATAGTACCACTGATCATATGAAAGGTCGGTTCAGTGGAAGTCTTCCGTAAAGTTACATGTCAATAAATGGAATTAAAGCATTTGTTAAAAATATCTTTAAACTGTTCATTGTGTCTGGAAGAGAAAAGTAGACAACCAACTCACCAGATGGATGACATCCACAGTGTCCTGGCTTTCTCCCACTATAACATACTGGATGGTGAAGTCCACCTCTGCATCACAGGCAAGTGTTTTATTGTTATTCTTCACCTTCAGGAAGCTGACGCTTACGTCAGGAGGTGAAGGTTGTAACACAAACAGTGTGTGAGATCCAGACTCATAGAAAGGAGTTTTCTGTCGGGGGGGCTCCAGTGTTGGTGAGCTGCTTATCTACATTGGAAGAAAGAAATATGGTTAGTGGTTGTTTGTGGAGGAATAAGGTAGATAAACAAAATACTAAAGAGTTATATACTAAATATGGTCACTAGTTACAATGGTAGCATCTTGAACAGTTGCAGTATACTAAGAGATAATTTTACAGCTTTTAGTCTGTGTTGTTACTTTCATGGCAGCTTTCAGACTAAAAAAACAAGCTGAAGAGACGTATACTGATCACTTAATTAAATGCATCATTGCAAGATAAAAATAGTATTTTACTGATTGGACAAATCTTTTAGGTTTCAAACATAAGTTGGGGTGATGTGAATTTTTTGGTAATTGCATCAGCTGCTATACTGTGTAGAATTTCAACTCAAATTTCTGCTTCTGTTGATTTAAACTTGAATTCAGATTGAGGTAGCTTTAATGAAACTGGCTCGATAACCTGATAACTCAACATTGTGTCTTTTGCAAATTAATTCAACTTTGTGAATATTTTACAGTGTGATATGAGAAAAAAATAGTAGAGAGGAAATAATCTTGCTGCTGAATTCATTCATTTCATAAAAGCAATAAGTTGAAAAATACATGGGAAATCAAAACACTACTGAAAAAAGTCTATTTGGAGCCACTCAGTTATTTAAATGCTAATCAACATGTGATCATTATTATGGTAATCAATACACTAAAAACACAAACAATTCTTTGAAATAACATGGAAACCTATTTGAAGCTACTTTGTTCATGTGTCAACTTAAAAACCTTTGATAACGCTGACATTCATTAAATTCAAATATTTTTGATTGCATCAGAAAAGTTAATCCCTTAACTCAATGCAGTCTGTTGGTTGAACAGAATTTCATTAAAATTTGTCTTAACTTAAATAAAATTCAAACTGTTTCATTTATTTATCTTTGCTGAAACTTTATTTTATGGAGTGCAGTACCACTTTTTACTCACAATGAGATGAATTAATCCCTGAAAGCCCTCAAATGAGAATCTGGCAACACCACTGCTGTCAGTGGTGAGATTCTGCAGTCGTCGTGATGACCACGTTTCACCCTCAAACAGATACACCGGCATGTCAGGAATGGGTGTATTATTGAAGTAAACTGCTTTAACCTGTTGAAAGCACAAAGTTGTATCACTGAGAATGCACATGGTTTAGGCTGCTTTGTGTAGTATATGATGCAGAAAAACGCAAAACAACATGATTCACTGACTTTTCCTTCCACATCTGCTCCTGGCTCAAAAATCTTGGGCGTGTCAAAGAAAGACAGCCTTCCAATAACATATGAAATGTTTGTTGTGGCCTTTTGAAGGCGTGAAATACCTGAAAATGAAAAGCCTCCATGTTACAACACTGTGAATGCCTGATTGTTGAAATACATAATATTGTCTTGAAACTAACTCTCCTTTCAGATTAGAAATGTGATCGATTAAATAATATAATCTATAATAATAATACTTGCCTGTCCCCTCCTCTTCCACTTCAGCAGTGACATCAAGCACATCTTGTAATGCCTTTGTGGGAAATTTGGTGAAATTTGACATCGCAAATGCAAAAGTGGCACAGCCGTTGTTGTCTGCCTACATAGTAGAAAAAAACACAGATACAAAATAATATACAGGATTTATGTCAGAGATCAGAGCTGCAAACTTTCAGCTATCAGATGGAGTGAGATGGAGGTCATGCAATATAATCCATCCATTCAACCATCATCTATACACCATTATAACCTCTGTAGGGCAGCAGGAGGCTGGAGTCTATCCCAGCTGACTTAGGGTGAAGGCAGAGTTCACCCTGGACAGGTCACCAGTCTATCACAGAGCTACACATAGAGACAATCACATTCACACCTACAGACAATTTAGAATCACTAATTAACCTCAGCATGTTTTTGGACTGTGGGAGGAAGTCAGAGTACTCGGTAAAAACCCACACAGTCACAGGGAGAACATGGAAACTCCACAGAGAAAGATCCCAGGCTGAGATTTGAACCCAGGACCTTCAAGTCCTCAGCATTTGCTAGACAGCTAAATGGGGGACTGTGGGTCATCATGCATGTCGCTATGAGGAACATCGAGCTCTGTGGGAGAATTCAACAGATTGCTTCATGTTCTTCTGGGTAAGTCTTTCCTATGAAAATGCATTGTTCACGAGGGTCTGTTCAGGTCTGTGTGATATCATTTTTGTCATCTAAAGTTAGAAGTCATTTATTTAAGTGGGATAAAGACATATTGGGCACTAATTGGTTGGTTGTAGAGTATACGTATTACAGGTTACGTTAAATGATGAGTGTAGTACAGTGACTTGTACAGAATGCAGTATTGGTATGGCCTCTGCTTTATGTGCTCGTTGCTTTAACAGAAAGAGGAGACTGTAATAATAGAAACTGTACCTGCTTTGTCTCATTGTAGCAGAGGGGAGTTAATTTTTCATCCCCAAAATGAAAACCAGCAAAATCAAGATTAAGAGGTCGGCACATCTCAACTGTAACATTTCCTGGTACCGGCTGTCGATACGTGTAACTAATGAAATAAAAAAGAAACAACCAGTTATTCACATCTCAAACTGTGCCCACTTTAGATTTTATTTGTCACAAAAAGCCTTTTACTTACTTTGCACATGCTGTAGCATGAATTTCTTGGTCCCCAATACTTACTTCCTCATTTACATTCAGTGTTACGTCAAATTTAGGCAAAACTAGAGACAAAACATTCATGTTAGCATTTGTACTTCATTATAAGTGGAAACAACTGGCACGCAAAACCAATCTCCCAAACTTACCATACTTCTCTACTTTGAAGGTGTGACGTATTTTATCTTCACCAATGGACACAATGACTTGGTAGGATCCCTCTGGGGCCTCAGAGATCAATGAGTAAGAAAGCTGCACTATTTGACCTGATTCATTCAGCCACTGTCCAATCCTGATGTTGTTAGGATTCTGTTCAGTGAAATCAGTGGGAAGCAACAGGCATTTAGACACAAACAGGAAAGTTGCGAATACAGATGAAAATAGAATGCTTTTGGTGTTGTTTTCTATTTCCATGAAGTGCAGATGAGACTGAGACGAGCGTCATTACTCAGAGTACTTCTCGGTGAAGGAAGTCTGAATCTTTCTTTGTTCATATACTTTGAAAGGACTCTCAATTGACATCCTAGGGAAGTCCATTTATTAGCAACTGCTTCAAAAATCTTACTGCTGTAAGGTGTTGGTGGAAGTTGTGCAAAACAAAATTTACACCCTGATCAAACTCCACCTGCTGTGAGCTCTGGGAAAAGCTAGTAAGCGGATACTGATGTAAGGCTGCTGAACTACATTAACTAAAACATTACCTTTAAGTCAGGATGCTTTTCCAAAGTCAAGAATGAATTGTAACACACAGGTTGAATTAAGTTTTCCTGCTCACTGTTGTTTTTACACAAATTTATTGTCAATCATGTTTGCTGTTGCTGGACTTAATGTCATGATTTGTATCCGTCTTAATAGAGAACCCACATGATGCTCATTTGTAGTTTCAAAATTGTATTTGAGGGTCTACTAGTGTATGTTTCCATGTTATAATGTTCAAACACACACACTAATTTACTCATACTGGACATGCTGCAGCTCGTCTTTTCAGACTCTGTCTGAAACGCTCCGTTTTACCTCCCGTCTCTGTAAAGCCTCCCTCCTGAAAAACCTCATCTGCTCTGATTGGTCAGCTGGCCAAACTGACATAAGGTAACCCTTGTTAGCAACTCCAGATTTCTGAATGTAGGCAGAGATGTAGCTCTAACAGAAGCAGTGATAATGAAGAAATGATGATGGACTGCATGGAAGCAGATCGTTCTTTGAGGGCCAGACTAGCCACTAGGAAGGCATTATGCTAGCGTGTTACATGATGATGTCAATAAATTAGAATCAACATCCACATCTCATAGCTGTTGAACTAAGCACTTATTTTAGCTGATCACACAGAATGCATGAGCTCAACATACAAAATGAGAGTACAAATAGTTTTCTTACCTTGATCTCAATGAAGTCATACTGCAAATACAAACAAAAAAAGACAGAGATTTGTCAAAATACAGAAGATTTTATCTTTTTCTCATCATTCAGTGTCTTAATGAGTCTGTGTGAGACAATTTTCTCTGCTTAAGTTTCAGTGCAGTCAACAAAGACTTCAGTTTTTCCAGTGATTTAACATCAGGAAATACACTCACTGGCCACTTTATTAGGTACGCATGTTCAGTTGCTTGTTAACACAAATGTCAGTCATTCACATGCAGCAACTCAATGCATTTAAACATGTAGACGTGGTCAAGACGACTTGCTGAAGTTCAAAGCAAGCATCTGACTGGAGTAAAAAGGTGATTTAAATGACTTTGAACGTGACATGGTTGTTGGTGACAGACGGGCTGGTCTGAGTATTTCAGAAACTGCTGATCTACTGGATTTTCAAACACAGCCTAGGGTTTACAGAGAACGGTCTTAAAAATAGAAAATATCCAGTGAGCTGCAGTTGTGTGGATAAATAGTACTTTACTGATGTGAGAGGTCAGAGGAGAATGAGCAGACTGGTTGGAGATGATAGAATGACAACAGTAACTCAAATAACCACTGGTTACAACCAAGAAATGCAGAATAGCATCTCTGAACCACAACACGTCCAGAAGATGAAGAAGATGGGCTACAGCAGCAGAAGACCACACCAGGTGTCACTTCTATCAACTAAGAACAGGAAACTGAAGCTACAATTCACACGGGCTCACCAAAATTAGACAACAGAAGTTTGGAAAAACATCACCTGATCTGATGAGTCTCCAGCTGCAACATTCAGATGTTCAGAACTTGGTGTAAACAACATGAAAGCATGGATCCATCCTGTCTTGTGTCAATGGTTCACACTGCTGCTGGTGTAATGGTGTGGGAGATATTTTCTTGTCACACTTTGGGTCCCTTAGTACCAACTGATCATGGTTTAAACTCCACAGCCTTCCTGAGCATTGCTGTTAACCATGTCCATCCCTTTATGACCGCAGCGTATCATCTTCTGATGCTACTCCCATCAGAATAATGCTCCATGTCACAAAGCTCAGATCATCTTAAACTGGTTTCTTGAACATGACAGTGAGCACACTGAACTCCAATGGCCTCTACAGTTACATCTTTGGGATGTGGTGGAACCGGAGATTGGCATCATGGATGTGCAGCCGACAAATCTGCAGCAACTGTGTGATGTTATCATGTCAAAATGGACCAAAATCTCTAAGGGATGGTTCCAACACCTTGTTGAAAGTTTGCCATGAAGAACTCAGGCAGTTCTGAAGGCAAAAGGATTTAGGTTTACCTAATAAAGTGACTAGCGAGTGTATGTAACACACGTGACATGAAACAAAAAATCAAGTATCTGTAATTCACATGAGAAGTTGAGGGAACAATGTTCTACTAAAGTTTGTTATACCTTATGGTTATCCCTACAAAAGTTGCTTTCTGCAAAAAAAAAAAAAAAAGCTGGAAAATGACCAGCTCAGAGGGTTGAGAGAATAATTACAAAGTCAGCAGAAAAGTTTGAACTCAGCACAGGCAGGCTGACATGAAGAAGCCCTGGCTGTACTATTGATCCTTTGACAGGAGCTGATTGATTGTGGACATAACATTGCTCAGGTTTAAGTGCACACCCATGTTGATATCCCATGTCAGTTACTTGATTGCACAAATTCTGTTCAACTCTGCTGGGCGGTGCACATTTCCCAACTCAGTGCCACACAAATAATACAAATACAAACGCTAGAGTTCAGTCACTCACCAGCTGATCAACACTTTGCAACGTGGTGTTCAGTGTGACCACTCTGAAATGCACTGAAAGAAATTCAAAAACATTACGTCACACTTTCATGTCCCATTACAAAGTAACAATTACTAAAATTTACTATTCCTTCTGTTATTCATGTTAAATTCTTCAAGCTAACTTTCCTGTGCCTCTTTAAAGTTGGTAGTTTTGTGGTTGTCAGAAGCTGTCCATCAGCATCACAGACATGAACATGCATCCAGTAATATTCTAGATATCTTTTATATATATATATATATATACAGTGGGGAAAATAAGTATTGAACGCGTCACCTTTTTTCTCAAGACTCCATTCCTCAACAAAAGACATGTTGAAGCTCGTTTAAAGTTTGCTAAACAGCATCTTGACAAGCCTGTAGAATACTGGGAGAATGTGTCTGGTCAGATGAGACCAAAATTGAACTTTTCGGCTGTCATACTACATACCATGTTTGGAGGAGAAATGGCACTGCACATCACCCAAAAAACACTGTACCAACAGTGAAATTTGGAGGTGGAAGCATCATGGCATGGGGTTGTTTCTCATCTCATGGTACTGGCAAACTTCATATAATTGACGGAGCAATGAATGGAGCCGTGTATCGGGAAATTCTTGATATGAATCTGCTGCCATCCACCAGGATGAGATGTGGCTGGACCTTCCAGCAGGACAACAATCCAAAGCACACGGCAAAGTTGACTCTCAAATGGTTTCAAAAAAGAAAATCAATCTGTTAGAATGGCCTAGTCAATCACTTGACTTAAATCCAATTGAACATTTGTGGAAAGAACTCAAGAAAAGGGTTCACCAGAGGGCACCAAAGAATATTCAAGATTTAAAGACAATCTGTGCAGAGGAATGGGCTAAAATCACACCTGAGCAGTGTGGGCGATTAGTTAAAACATACAAGAAGCGTCTGGAAGCTGTCATTGCAAACAAAGGCTTCTCCACCAAGTATTAGATGAGTCTCAGTTAGTGTGTTCGATGCTTTTTTCCTGTGTTATCTCACTTAATTCCACATAATCATTATTTATGGACCTGAATGTTGTGATTTCTTTTCATGTGTGGATTATTTGAGTTAATATCAATGTCTGGTAGAAATTTTGTTTGAATTGCATCTTTGGAAATAAATGTGATGAGAAAAAAGTCGACGCGTTCAATACTTATTTTCCCCACTGTATATATATATATATATATATATATATATATTTTTATATCATTCCAGTTTTCAGTACAGTGTGAAGTGAAGCTCTACAGTTTTAAATAAAATCTGGTTGCAGCTTCATAGCATGACTTTACAATGACCCACTGGTAGACAGCATGTTAGCAAAGTGCTCTGACAATAATCCATTAAACAGAATGTGCCCCATTTCTTTAGAACAACCATTCCAGCATGTGGAGGGCTGAAATCAGGAAGGTAAAGGTGACAGAACCCTAGGGGACAGAAATAACTAAGTTGTTTCAGAGAAGGCATCATTACCTTTTTCATATAACATATAAAGACATTTTTTTTCAGATATTTTCCAAACATTGCTTTTTTTCACTTAAACTTATTTCACTTTTTCCAATGAAATGTTTCATTAATACTTATGCCACTTTTTACATACATTGCAAGAATGCTTTTCTATCCATGCATTTTTTTTTTTACACATGTAACTAATTTATTGAGAATTTATATTGACTGACTTTTTGTGGAAAAAATATACTTTCAATACGAACTAACATCATATGCAATACTACATGATAATACAGTTAGGTGTCTTGGCAGTTGTCATGTAAACTATTTTTTGGTGCACATGGATACAATTTTCTCCTTTTTTGTGATACTGAGTACGTCTGTCACTCCACGTATTTCAGTTGGAGGTATTTTGTACCTTCATCATGTTTCTTTCATGTTTCAATTTTATCAGACAAATATACAAATAAGAAATGCAGTTTTTTTTTAACAAGCTGCAATAAAGTACTTGTTTTGTAAATGTGTTGTTTTGGGCTCAAACTACCAGTTTTACTAACTTTAGCAAAGCATGCCGGAAAACTTTTGTCCAAAAATACTTATAAGAAGAATGTGTGCTGCCTACAGATTTACTTCTGGACAGAAATTTTACTGTTTTTAAATAGACTTTTTAAAAATGTATTGATCATATACACAACACATCAAATATTGTGGGAATTAATTTTCTATCCTCCTGCTGCGTGACTGTTCCTTATTGTTTATAGAAGAGGAAATCTGTCTGTATATAGTGTACACCATCAGCATCACATATCATCAGCTCAGAGTTACCTGTTTGTCCTGGAAGGTAGATTGGTTTATCCGTTTGGACAAATGTCATTGGGTCATAGGTTTTGATCGTGACGTTCTTGACCACTCTTGAGTGAAATGTGCCTTGTACCTTTACCTCCACATGCTGCACTTCCTCCTTGAGCTCTGCTTGAGGCTGAGGCAGAAAGATATTTTAAACAACATTTAACAGAGCCAATAACGAAGTAAAATACCACGGCTGCTTTCTTTGTATTAAAGTAGTATCAATATACTGGTATTAAGTGTCATAAAATCCCCAAAATATTGTCCAATTTAATAAAATTTGTATTTGAATGAAGACATTTTCAAAGACTGTTTTTGAAAATGAGCACATAAATCAAAACCAGTGGTGGAAGCTGACCGTAAACAGAGAGCACTGATAAAAGGGAATACTGGATTTCCGCTGGAAAAGAGTTGTCTTCTCGCGTTCCGATATCAAAGTGACGGTCATGAGCAGAGTCTCGTTGGGGTAGGTGAGACTTGCACACAGTTTGGTCTGAACTCCAGCTTCAAGGACTGCAGGAAACGTCACCATGTACTGCCTACAGACAGACAGATTCACACATATACAGCTGTTACTGTCACTCTGATGAGGAAGAAACCTCAGCTCAGTATTCATGTGATTAAGTTAAAAAAAAATCACTCAATAAAAACTAACCAAATGATGTAATTTCCTCAGACAGTAAAGATAAACTTACGGCCCAGCCAGTGCTCGGCTCACACACATCCAGAAGGCACACAGTGCCCATGTCCACGTCTGAATCCCAGGACGACCCATGACCGACTGTGATGATCCTCAGAGTCAGCATCTGTTAAATAGCTGCTGATACAGAAACCCAGCCCAGCTTCTCTCACACAAACACACCCCTACTCATCATGCAACCACCTCCTTGGACTTCGAGGCATTTCACAAGTCATTCATTTACAGATCTTATACAGTTTAATATGATGTATAAAACTGGCTGCAGATAAAAGCATATTATAAACAATTTAGTCAGGCAAGGTCTGAAGCTGAAAAACAGTCATTTCAAGTCGGGATGTTCAACATTGGCTTTTTTGCTGATAACTGATATGCTGATATTGTCCGACTCTCAATTTCTGATTCTGTTATCAACTGATGCCGATGTATGTGCCAAACCATCGACATATTGTTAGTCAGGTACAGCAAGCTTGTTACTGCAGCCATAACTGCAGTGCTTAAAGTGAAAAATAATCCTGAGCCTGAACTTTTTTGCTTTTGAGTGGTTGTCAGGTACAATCTATCTAACTAATAAGAAACTCAGATATCTGCCTTCACCAACTCAGACTACAGATTATAGTAAAACCAAAAAAGGTCAGTAGGTGGTGGTAGGTACTCCATCTGACTACAACATTGTGCAAATATATTGTTTAGCAACCAGTCAGCCAAAAGACATGGAACAGGACATTGATTCACCTTTTAACAATATGTGCACCATTTGCACTATTCTGAAATACAATTATGTAAACAGTTATTGTGAAAATAAAAATATAATTTATAACAGCAAACTATAGCAGGGTTTCTGCAGATATCAGTCAGTTAAATGTAAAGCTTTTTAATGCCATTTTAATTCTGCACTGTAAGAATTTTAATGATGTAACCGTGAACTCAACAAATTACATGGGTTTGTTTTCTTATTTTTTGTAAAAGATGATTTTTATATGAAAATTGTCCCTTTTTTCCCATTTCTGAATCCCGAAACCACCCCTGACCACCCACAGGCTGCAGTCATTCTCTGAAATTCACGCTTTCTTGCCATTTTTGATGGAATTTGCGTTTCCTCATTTCCCAGCTATCCCCCACCTGGTCCAGGCTGCTGGCCACTTTAACCCTCCTGTTGTCTTCATTTACGGACACCAAAAATATTCTTTCCTTGTCTGAAAAACATCCAAAAATTAAGCAAAGAAAAATTTCCCCAAATTTCTGAAAATTTGCAAAACAATTAGGAAAACAATTCCAATAATTCCTGAAAAGTTTCCCTTAAAAGTTTCATTTTTAAAAAATCATATATATCAGTAAAACTTCTAAAATTTTCTTTAAGAACATTCACATAAAAATCTTTTTGTGAATGTTTTTAAGAAACATTTTTTTAACAATTCTTTTTCTCCACCAAAAAATGTTCAAAAATTTCCTAAAAATTTTTAAATTGTGGACATCAGAAATGTCAGTGTGAAAATATATTTTTTTACACGTTTTCTAACTTTAAAACATGTCAATTTTGACCCGCAGAACAATACAAGTGTTAAAAACATGCAGTTTTTAGCAATTTTACATGACTGGCTGGAACAAGCAGAAAGAATTTTTAATGCCACTGAGAATCAAATTTCATGATTTTTAATGCCATTTAAGATGTTAATTTTCACAAAACTTAATGACTATTAATACTTTTTGTGCCCTGCAGAAACCCTGTATAGTTCAGTTCAAGTAACAAAAAAATGTGCTTTAAGAACTGGTAACTTAAATCCCCACAAATAAATAAGAAAATGAACAAATACAGTTTGCTACAGACAACTACAGTTCAGTTCAATGAAGAAGAAAGAAACATTTACGGCGCTACAAGAACTGGTAAGTGGAATCTTTATTTTTCCTATCTATTTCTTCTTTCTTTCTGACATCTTTTACTTCTTCCATAGTGTTGAGGCATTGGTAATGTTCACTTTCCTGTTCACCAGATGTTGAGTTAGTCTGGCTGCTTCCTCACCAAATAATCAAACAAGCACATTAAGAATTGTGTCCATGCTCTGGCTACTGGCTTCATCATATACAATGGAATTGAGCTTTTTATAAAGATTTTTTCTGAAATGCTGGTGCTATATTGTGTATTTATGGAACCAGCATGCTGATTCGACACGGACAGCTTTGACAAAGAACTTTTATCTTCAGTCAGTTTTTTACACAGATTAACGAGTGGCTTAGATCTGGTGAACGACAAGTTATGTTCTGCAATGAACGTGCATACGCGTATTTTTAAATCACAAACAGGTCAGTCATTGATATCGCTACCTCAGCGGTCAATGTTGCTCCCGGTAAATGAGTTGTGAGTTTTACAGCGTGGACAGCAGAAATTTTAGGGGAGGTTCCAAATGACACAAGGACCACCTGATAAGAGTTTTTCAGTGATGTAGCTTATAGTCTGGATCCATGGATTTGTTAAAGATTTCTGTATCATTGCCAGATAGCACCACAACATCACTGTAACCATGACAACAAGTGAACACTACATCAGCTACCTGCTGCTGATCACATGATTGTGATCCTACTACAAATCCACCTCTGCGGACTTATCAGTGGGAAATTGTACGACTGAGCAGCCTTTGCGGAGTACTGTGCTCTCTGAGTGCCAGTATGGACTCAACTCAACTCCACCCATTCCATTGGTAGACGAACTCAATTGCTGATGTAG
Organism: Acanthochromis polyacanthus; assembly: GCF_021347895.1. Taxonomy (NCBI): domain Eukaryota; kingdom Metazoa; phylum Chordata; class Actinopteri; family Pomacentridae; genus Acanthochromis; species Acanthochromis polyacanthus. The sequence goes on from NC_067125.1 coordinate 24,008,234, forward strand.
TCCTGTCTTTTTGCCAATGTCGCACGGCGGAAATCCGAGATGATGTCATAATACTTTGAAGATGCACTTGTTTACACGCTTCACAATGCAGTTTGATGATGTGATCATTTGAGTGCCAGTAAATGCCGGCAGAATTCAGGCATTGCTTCATCAGTTCTCATGAGAGGCAAAAATAAAAAATAAAAAAATGATAACGATATTGACCGATATTACATTTTTATACTAATATCAGGTCGATAATGTCGGTGGGCCGATATTATCGGACATCCCTAATTTCAAGACATATATGATGTGGATTTGTTCCCCCAACTTCATTCAGTTTATACAGTAACAAGGATGTATTTACTAAAAGTGGACGACACTCAGAGCTGTAACATCTCTCAAGTTTGGCACATTCCTTCCATGGTGACAAAGGCCCATTGAAGAGCTTTAGTCTTTAACTAGCATTATTTCTCGAAATCAGTGGGAGGAATTAGTGTTACACAAAGTGCAGTTTTGCAACGATGCCATTTACCCAGCGTGGGATGTTTGCTTCTGTCTGCAAACTCCTCTTAACCTTCTTACGGATGCCAAAGAAAACATGTTCCCCAGTAAGTAAACTTTTGTGTGGTGATAGCGTCCTCAAACATGACTCATGCATCACAGCAAAGTAAGAAATGTGCTTACTGTTTGAACTTTCATTCACAGCAGCATTTGTCACATATAGACATTGTATTCAAACACTTTTTAATGTTAGTGACACGCAAATTATTTTGCTTTTTTAAAACTGAAAAGGTGCATGCAGTAGCTGGAGTGACTTGATCTTCATTGTAAGGATAAATATGTTTGAAATGGCTACTCTTGTTGTTCTTCAGGTATAAACTCTACAGTAAACACAACAGATGATACTTTAGCCCACTGCAACACTGGCATCAGCTTCAGGAACAGAATCAGTGTTACTCCATGTGCTATGTTTAGTCTTGACCTTCTTTGATCTTGATAGTATGTTTTTACTGGAAGAAGAGTTGCATTTGATGCTTCTACATTTTGAAGAGGGGAAAGCTTAAACAAAGGAATGTGCAGTAAGTAATTACACAGCAAGACAACCTTAAGGCATACTGTCGGTCAAAAAACTGACACCACAACAGCACTTTGATGGGGAGCGTTTGAAATGTTTATTTTTCTGAGACTCTTTATTTCACCTGTAGACAAGTGGGGATTTTTGACCCTGAGTCATGTCAAAAGAGGCTTGTTGAGGAACATTCAACTTGTTCTGTGGACACCAGCAGTAAAGAATGGTTTTGGTCCCCCAGTAACATCTGCAGGTGTAATGGATGATCAGCTGACAGAGAACACGCTGTTGAATCAGTGATTCATTGATAATATTGGTGAAAAAGAGTAAACAAACCCTGTCACCATGAAACTTGTTCAATGATTATTCTTTCTGTGCACTCCAGAGTAAAGTGGTAATAATACTGAGTTTTTAAGTTAGCCCTGTAGCAAGACTGCAAAGGCCCTGGAATTCCTGAGCTGATCAAAACTCAGATAAGCTGTCCCTCTCTTCAGCACTGACCAACACCCATCTCTATAGGAGGATTGAGACATTTGTATTTCTGTAGGTTTTCATTCACAGAAGGATGGAACTCCTGTGAACATTTAAACCCCTGGAATAACTTCTTCTTTTTAAAAGACAATGACTTTCAATTATATGCTATGGACGTTTGTTTAATGAACTTTCATGCTAAAATCCCTTTTCAGCTTTAGGAGACCCTCAGCCAGAGATGTCTCTGCATTCCACAGATCAGATAACAAGTCGTAAAACTTTATGGCTGAAGGCTGGAGTCACCCTCTCTCTCTCTTTGACTGAAACAAAGAAACTGGAACTGAACTTAAAAACCTTGCCAAATTAATATTTCTGGAATATATTTTGTGTTTACAGAATTACCAATGTCAATGGAAATCATTCATCATTAACATATCCGAAAATCAAGATTCTATCTTTCACAGAAGTCTAGATACTAATTTGTGATGTTTAATCATTTCTTCCCCAGGATACTATGATTTTGGACTGAATTCCCTTATTAATCTCTGAATTTCCTCTCCATTTAGGTTGAATGATGACCATTGTATTTACCTGTTACCAAATCTCTGACTTGTTGTTATATTCTCACTGTGATACATATTTTTAATGTCATAAACATAAACATATAGTTATGAATGAAATGATTCACATCATATGAACATATGTATTAATCTACACATTTCACTTTCACACAACTGAATATGGTGGGATAGACAGATCGTGTTTTGCGCGTTTAATATCATATTTTAATCCATTCTGGACTCCTCTTTCTTCTCTACTCTGTGAGAACAAAGAGATTCCAAATTCCACCAGACTCGCGCCTAAAAGTTCTCTCTCTCCGCCCAGGTCCTCCCCTTAGCTGGACCCACAGATAAAGTCAGCCGTAGCCCACATTTTACACTCTCTTACGCCCTTACGACCCTCTCTTCTTACCCCTCTCTTCCTGAGAGGCCAACCAAAGTCTCTCTCATTATTTTCTTACCTAAAGCGCGTTTTTTCTATCTTTGAAATTCCCTCACCATCTAAGTTTGTTAACTATTTATCTTTTAATATTTTTGTAACTTAAGGAGGCATTTTGCTCAATTTTAAACCAACGTTATTCGTTTTAATCTGAAGAACAGATTCAGAACCAGCATTTATTTTTCTTAATTTTGACCGTTTTTCATCAACACCCGTTTTTCTTGGCTAAAGCCTGAGAACCATCATTTTTAAACACTCAGCTGAGAACTACGGAGACCTGTTGGACCAGGTCTTTGCATAGAACCGATCAACCCGCGGCAGGACATCTAGGCCACCACAACGACGACGCACCGCTCCGAACCCGCAGGTCCAGACCGTGTGCTGCGAATCTGAAGGCCTCGCAAGTCCCAGCCCCATGACGGTTCACTTCAATAACTCCAGCTGAGTTTGCTCTGATTCCATTCTATGGGTGATGTACTAACAGCTTGGTCAATTAATTAATTTAATCAATTTATTCTTTTACAAATCATTAGAATTCTTAATCCAAATTACCGGTTACCTCGTCAGGTTAGCTCTGGCTAATCCTCACCATATTTCCTTCTCTCTCACACCACACACACACTCCCACATTCCACGCACACATGTAGTCCTGCACGCACACACACACACACACACCATATCTACATTGTACATAGTTCACTTGTCATTATTTTCATAGAATAGTTAATAAATACCTCATTTTAGACCAAGTTACAGTCTTGTGTTTCTTTGTGTAGAATGTGGTCAATTTAAACGAGGATTCAAGACTTTTTGATATGAGATTGATCAAAATTTTTATGAATATTAATTTTTTTATTAATATTAAATTTTTCCCTAGAAATCTAGGGTGGTGCCCCAATTATTGATAACGAGAGCAATAAATCATAACGTAGTACTGCTACAGCCCTAACTAACACACTTGAAGGCCCAAAGATTTTGTTCACAGTAAACACCTCAGATTACAAAGAAAACTGCACCATGACTGACTGTGACTTGACTTTAAGATGTGCACACTTGTCTGGAGACATTTTTAGTGAGTATAGAGTAAATTTGCCTGTACAGTGGCAGTTCCTGATCATCACCGACATCACCGGCAGCTTTCTGCCTCAGTGCTCTGCTTTAACAAATAACAGTAACCTTATGAACACTAGTATGCCCATCACCAGAGGTGGGTAGTAACGAGTTACATTTTCTCCATTACATTTATTTGAGTAACTTTTTGAAAAAAATGTACATCTGAGAATAGTTTCACTCTGCCATACTTTTTGCTTTTACTTGAGTAGATTTATGATGAAGAAACGCTACTCTTACTCCGTTACACTGGGCTACACTCCACTCGTTACTTTTTATTTATCACTTTAGATCTGCTTTATTTTGTAAGCGAGGCGCCCCAGTGGATCTACCACAGGACTGTGTTTCAGCAATCGTACCATTTCACAAGACGTCGCCCTGCAGTCACATTAGCGGCATAGCGGCACAAACTCTACACAAGTAGCAGAGAGGGAATGAAAAAACGGAGGCATTTTCAAGAAATTTGATCTGGCTTTGGAGTCCAACAACATTAGCATAGCATTAGCATAGATACCTCCGCCTTTTGTCTCCTGTTTACGAACACGGGCAAAGTGAAGCGTGACGTCAGGCTTGATAGGTTCGTGTGAATGTGTGTGTGTGTGTGTGTGTGTGTGTGTGTGTGTGTGTGTGTGTGTGTGTGTGTGTGTGTGTGTGTGTGTGTGTGTGTGTGTGGGCGGGGGGGGGGGGTACAGCATTCACAATGAGTCTATGTCATAGACTGTATGAGCATGCAGTTTATCTTGTCACTGGAAGTAGTTTGCACTGTTCAAACATACAAACGTTACCTTACTACAGGTATTCGTTTCAAAAGCTTTATGTTGTGAAAAACTGGGATTTGGAAATTTGTGGTTTTTTTGTGCCTTAGCTTGTCATTTTGTAAAGTTGTTATTTATTTTTGCATTTTTAAAAATTTTATAATTTGGAAATACCAGAATTTGCACATTATTTTATATTTTTGTCTGTCTCTCATCATTTCTAAAAATTAAATCAGACATTACAATCAAAGTTACTCAGTACTTTCAGTACTTGAGTAGTCTTTTCACCAAGTACTTTTTTTACTCTTACTTGAGTAATTTTTTGGATGACTACTTTTTACTTCTACTTGAGTGATATTATTTTGAATTAACATTACTTTTACTTAACTACAATTTCTGGCTACTCTACCCACCTCTGCCCATCACACTACTCTACATCTGATGCTTTGGCTGCTGTCTCTCTTCATTTTATCCATTTGCTTGTTTCATAAATCACCTTTATGTATCATGTAACCTTGTTAGTAAGCTGCATGTATGCTTAATATGTTTCATCTTCTTCCTTTTTTCCATCTCTGTCCAGCTGGACTCATGTAGAGGGGTCATTCCTTATCAGGTGGCTTCTGTTGAAAGAGAGTTTCTCTGTGCCACTGTCACATTAGTGCTGACTTCAGGGGATTCAAGCTGAGGGTCTTGTGACAATTTTAAGTGTTACTTGAGCTCAAAGTGTGTAGAGAGTTTTGGAACTCGTTTAACAAAGCAATGTTTTAATATTATTACCTCATTCAGATGGACACAGTAACATGTCAAACCTGGAATGGATCAATGCTACAGTAAACCCTTCTCTTCACCGGAGTCAATATTAATGCTGATCATCAGGTTTAGTCAAAGTCATAGTTGTTAACCATTTGTCAACCAGCATGTTCACAATATAGAGATGGACCCATTTATTGTTACCTCTTTGACAAATGTCCCGATTGCAATTTCACATATTTGATATAGTTGCTTTTAAGTCAAGCTTAAAAAATAACAGTAAAGCATGAAATTGTAGAAGCAATAACAAAGCAGTTTAATTCCAGGTTAAGACATGCTGCATCACAGTAGCTTAAACAGTGTTAATTATAATGTCTAAAATGCTTTAATTGTTCAGCCCTTGTTACACATATGGTACATTTTATATATTATGCATAAACATGTATAAACATTATGCATAAACACTTACAAATCAATGATGTGTACACACATGTGAACCTTGTTATCTTTAGTCAAACAGAATGCAAGTCTCAACAAATCAGAATGACAGAATCATTCAGGATATGGGAGCTGACCACACCTCACTCTTCAAGCTGCAAATGGAAGAAAAAATAAGAAAAAAATACAGTTTAATATCATGTAGAGAAAATCTTGTCATTTTTACCAATAAAAAAACATGTTTTTAAGGTTTTTTTCTATTTACAGTCTATAAGTAGGCTTTTCGGAGCAAACAACACACAGAACATGTTGCAGATCAACATTTCTTCCTCGGTGTGTTCTGAAATCTCATATTGTTTAAAAGGATTATTACAAATTTCAAAGTTTTCCTGCATCTTTTACAGATTCTTACCTGCAACACAAGAGTAGATGTATTCTGTCTCAGCCTGGTCACCTGTGAAGAGGGAAAAAAGCATAATTGGAGAGACAAACACAGTGAAACCTCATTTAAACTCTGTGTAAATACTTAATTAATGCAAAACACAATACAAGCAGCTGTATACGGATAAAATAACTTTTGAAGTGTTAATTACAGTGCCAAATTTGTCGACACCTCTCTGTAGATATTTCATATTAATATAACTGTGCTCTACCATGCTATATTTATCCGTTTTTATGCCAATACTACAAACAAACAAACAAACAAACACTTGTACTTTCTAATAAGTAAAATAGACTGGGTTTTAAAATTTCAAATAAATATTGTAAGGCTGTCAGAAATTCTACATGTTGGGACTAAGAAATGCTTTAGCTTCTTAAGCTGGATTTCATTCAGTCAGGTGCTGAAGTGATGTAAAGTCTTTTGGGTTTTACTTGGCTGGTAGTAGTCATAGATCTTGACCACGGCTGGTTTCAGATTCTGCACTGGGAGTTCCTGTATGAACTCTAAGGTGTGGTTGATGTCTGTGCCGGTGCTCAGCTGTTGGGAGAAAAACATGGTTGTTCACAAATCTGAACAGCATCATCTACTGTCTCTGTCTGTCCACTGTGGATTCCTCTCACCTCTCGTAAATACGCCAGAACATGGTCTTCCTTCTGCTCAACACGATCCACCAACATGGCATTTTTTAGCTGTGAGGATGACATCCACTTGACTTAACATCATTGTCACCATGACAACAACTGACACACACACACAAAAAACTCCGGTGTGGTTAAATTTACTGTAAAAACCCACCTGTTTTAAAGACTCTGGGTCTGGCACAAATCCAGAGAGTGCTTTGATATCTAGGATCACCATGTTTGTACTGTTCTCCTCTCCACTGTATCTGTTAGTACAAACATGAGGTCATAGGTTATGTTGTAATGCTGTCTCTGTAAGAGTTATCTAGTTGTTGATCACTCACAGGGACTTCAGCTTCAGAGTGAGTTTGGGTCTGTGAGACTGGCTGGTGCAGTTGGTCTCTGGTTTGACCTTCACACTGAGACTGGTGACATCAGTAGGAGTTGGGATGTTGTAGTCAAGAGAAACCTGGAAAACAGCAACCAAGAAGGGTATTAACGTCCAACCATCCACAGCTGAATTTCCAGTTAGACAGACCACTATTCCATGCTGTCACATGTCCCATAATATTAGTAGGGATATTCTAATATTTGTCGTAGGAAAATGGACTTAATATTTACAACAAAATCTTTCATTTCAAAGTGAAAACTTATTTTTACAAGGAAATGCCAATTCATTAAAAATTGAAAATGTAAAATATGTAATTGCGTAAGTATTTATTACGTTTAAAGTGATTCACCTGATGTGACACAGGTGCAACCAAGAAGTCACACAGTGAAATGGAGATCATCTGAGTGCAGTCAATGTATCTCCAGTGACTGTAGTATAAAACAACACGGTCTCACGGGGATTCGTGAAACTGTTACGTAAATTTTTTGTTTCTTTTTCGTGCGCACCAACACGATTTCGTCATGTTTTTCGTGCCGCTCACCACGAAATGTTTTTCGTGTTGCTCACAACGAAACCCGCTGTGGTAATCACAGCTGAAAGTGGTTTATACCAGCGGATTCATGACGATCTAAGCTGTCCATCGGCGTATACTGCTTGTGTGATCGCGTTTGCGGCCGCCGGCCGCCGGACATTCTTGAAATTCCTATGCAAATTGGAAAAAAAAAAAAAAAAAAAAAAAAAGGTAAGTGTACCACCGGGTTATGGTTATGGTTAGGGTTATGGTTAGGGACGATGTCATGCAAAATATAGCGTTGGATTCGCCATGGTTTTACATTAAAAATATAATACACACATTCGTTTGAAATACGTTCTGGGTGGCACGAAAAGTCCGCCGTTTAAAATACATTGGTGCGCATTTCGTGGTGAGCGGCACGAAAAACATGACGAAATCGTGTTGGTGCGCACGAAACCGAAACTAAAACTTACGTGACAGTTTCACGAATCCTCGTGAGATCGGGCTGTATAAAAACACCTTCATCTGGAAGGTCTAGTCAGTGTTGAATCAGTGCTAATGACTATAATTGCACTATAAAGACAAAACATTTGAAACAACATTGTGAAAAGGGCTTTGAAAAGGAGATGGATACAAGAAAATCTCAAGTCACTGAAAAGCCTTTGGAGTCCAGTTATAGCAATCATGATTAAATGGAAGGAATATGGCACACAGGTAAATCTGATTAGTATTTGCCATCCTCAAAAACTGAGTGGCAGTGCAAGAAAGAGGCTTGTGTGGGAGGCCACCAAGACACCTATGAATCCTCTAAAGGAATTACAAGATTCAGTAGCTGAGTTGGGACAGACTGTGTATACAACAGCTTTTACCACAAGCCTAATGGGAGAATGCAAAAGATATTATATCTCAACTAGAGTTCACCCAAAGGCCTGTGAGAGACTCTGAAGATGACTGAAAGAAGTTTCCTTGGCACTTGTGAGACCAAAATTGAGCTTTTTGGCCATCAGACTAGATGCTATGTTTGGTGGACACCAAACACAGCTCATCATTACGAAGACATCATCCCCACCATGAAGCATGGTGGTGGCAGCATCATAATGTGAAGACAGAAAACATGGGGAACAAGAGTCAAAGAATTGCATGCAGCAAATGATAAAGTCAGCCAGGAATCAAATGCACCAGAATCACTTGACTATCAGATTGTCCCAAAGAGGGACTTTTTCAATGCAACAGCTGAACAGAGTCACAGCAGTGATACGTGTATGTACACAAGAAAGATGCGGTAAGTAGCTTTAAAACGCAGAGCTCAGGAAAGGCTCCAGAATTGGCCCTTATAGCCTTTCTGTGACAATGGCAGTGGAGGATCCAGCAAACGTCAACTTTGAATGCATAAAAACAACAAATGGACATAACTCTAGGTCTATGAGCATGTATAAAATAAAATAATGAAGGTTAGTTATGGTACCCTATATGTGAATTTTACATTGTTGATGGAGACGATAGAAAAAAGACGACTACTTGATCAGGACATCAAAAGGACCGAGAAACAGTGCTTGTTATCCTTTCAGAGTGTATTCATTCAGCATCAAGACCTGCATGGCAGTTTTTCTGAGCTACTCAGAAGTGCTTACTTTGAGGAAGGTACTTCTTTCCCCATTAAAGTAGCCATAAAAAAAACTACATTGATGGTTCTTGCAGCTGGAATGGACACAGAGGTGAGGGTTTACTTTAAACAGGTCACAAGTTCCTGCAGCAGAAAACAGCCTTTTGAAAGTCCTGCTTTTCACTGACCTGCACTGAAGCACATGCAGTGCCCTCCACCTCCAGGCTGAACTTTCCAGTCACGTCCTGCAGGATTCTCTCCTGGTAGAGCAGTCTGTTGTCCTGATTCACGTTAAACGTCAGCTGTCCGCTGGGAGACTGGACTTTCACTGTGCTTGAACCCTGAGGACTGAATGCCAGAGTGGCGTAGAGAGCCAGAGCCTGAAGAGCCACCACCGTGTCCTACAACACACAGACATAACATCACTGAGGGGGCATTACACAGTGTGTTTTTGATTGAATTTGCTCAGCTACATAATACATTTCCCTGACAATTTACTTTCACACTGACATTTGGACAAAAATCCATGTGTGGGGGTCAGACGTTCTTTGTGCAAGAGCTGTCAAAAATTGGATGGGTTGGTATTCATGATCTACTGGGAATAAAAACCATTGACTTTAGTCATCACTTGACTTTTCCTGCAAGACCATAATAGGGTTCATATCTAAGTTCCATCCATTCATCCATAATCTATACACCGCTCAATCCTCATTAGGGTCACAAGGGGCTGGAGTCTCTTTTCAATTCAATTTCAATTCAATTTTATTTATATAGCGTCAATTACAGTCAAATCGTCTCAAGACGCTTTACAGAACCCATATGCCTGACCCCCAGAGCAAGCCCAAAGGCGACAGTGGCAAGGAAAACACCCTTTTAACAGGGAAGAAACCTCGAGCAGAACCCGGCTCTATATAGGGGGGACCCATCTGCCTGCTGGCCGGGCGGGTTGAGAGGGACAGAGGAGGGCAAGGAGGAGGGATGGGAGAAGAGGGAGGTGGGGTCAATGCTGGAGACACCTGGACAGGTCACCAGTCTGTCGCAGGCTACATATACAGACAAACAATCACACTCACATTCACATGTACAGACAATTTAGAATAATCGATTAACCTCAGCATGTTTCTGGATTGTGGAGGGAAGCCCGAGAACCCGGAGAAAACCCACACATGTAAAAGGAGAACATGCAAAAAGATCCTGGGAAGGCTAGGACGTGAACCAGGGATCTTCTTGCTGCAAGGCAAAGGTGCTACCCAACAAGCCACTCTGCAGCCTCATAAGTTCTAAATGAATATTCTTGACAACTATGGAGTGGGCTATTATAACATTTGGTATGGAGGCTCATGTTTACTGAGTTGTTCTCTTATGCCTACTGAGAGCAAAAGGACCTATGGATATGTGTGAAAAGGCCAGGCACTGAAAGTCTGGTGCAACCACTGCATAGTGGCCTCCCAGCAAAGAGCAAATACAAATCATTTTCAAGCTATTCTATCCACCCACTGACTTTGAACTCTAAAATTCTAATACTGACACTGACACTTCTTTACAACTCTGAAATCACCTTACCTTCATTGTATATGAAATAGTTCCAGTTTACATTCACACTGAAGTTAAAATTACAAAGCGGCCTAACCACACAGGACCACAACTATTTTTAGCTTCTACAGGGCAGATCTTACTGAATGGACCTACCAATACTATTTCTACCAGCATTATTTTTATTTTATTATTTTAGTTCCATTAAATACACAGATGACATGCAATGCACAGTGAAAAGCATGGTCCCAAAGAAAGCCCAGCATACATCATTTTGACTGTGCAGTACCTGTGTGGAGGAGAAGCCTCCATAATAGTTCTGCTGCGTTGTCAACCACATTATGATGCCCGAGGCGTAGCCCAGATCTTCATTAGTCGGGGAGGCGCTGAGTTTGGCCATCAGCACATAGGAGCTGATCTCCACAGAGAGAGAGGCTGATGTTTCTGCTGCTCTCTGAGACCAGTGCAAGAAACCCCCTAAAAACAACCATCCACAAACACACACAGAGTAAGTTACAGTCACAGTAACAAAGCCTGAATGGTTTCCTGCATGAGGATACTTTACCTTGTTTGATTGCAACCTTGTCAAGGTGATCCAGAAGGAGACCACGGGTCTCCGTGTCTCCTGCCAGGGTGAAGACGTACGCCATCAGAGCTGTGGTGTAGGTGTTGCTCAAGTCACTGAGGGACTCCTTGAGGCACGACAGGCTCTTCTCCACCACAGGATGCTGCAGCATGAAATGTTAGAGTAAACAATCTCACAGCTAAAACACACACAGTTTATTTTGTTTTAAAACATTTTTTCCAGAGTCCAAGGACGAGTAGACTAAAACCAAAAACTCTTCATTTTGTGAAACAATAACTGGGTCAAACTTGTTACCATGTCAAAGACTTGACTGTAATGTCAGCATGTTTAATCTGCTGGAAGGACGTCTCAGTCTGATCTCATAGATCAGTATGGACTTCATGAAGAACAACTAGTCAGTCCTTTGCTTTGCGTCAGTTGTCACATGGGTGTCATAAAGAGAGAGCACAAGACTAAAACATCTGCAGCATAGAAACACAAATGAATACAATCCAAAATTCCACTTGAGCCAGTAGTGACAGAGCTGCATTTAATACCACCAGTTTGATAAAGCACCTAAAAATTTATCATTCAGCAAAACAAAGCTACTTTACTTAAATACTTGCAGAGGTGGCACTGAAACAACACACACCAGAGGAGATTTTTGAAAAGAGAGACAGATTTTCTACACAATTATACATATTATTAATACACAAATATGCAAGAGGGCCAAAAAGTTTACAGAAAGGGAAACTGAATTTAACATGCTAGATGGACAGCACATCATTGTGGTAGAGAATACAAGTTTTCAAAATCTTTTGGAGCCTCAATACACCTCACCCTCTCCAACCTACATTTCAGAGAGTGTCCTACTGGAGCTTGAGGAGAAGGTTTGTGACCACCTACAAGGTTTTTTTTTAATCAGGTGTGTGTGCTGTGTATCATAGGCATGTTAGACGTGATATTTTGTAAAATAAAAATAACATTAAATGCACTGATTTCCGTAATGCACTGAAGGGCTAATCAGCTATCAAGCTGACTAAAGCTTTATATTGTTTGACTAACTGTATGATTGGAGGCAAAAAATAAAATCAAACTGAATTGGCACATCTCTGGTATGTTGTGTTCTGATCTTGTTTTCAGTACATCTACACAACAATTTCTCTCTCAGTCCAACAGTGATGAAAACACAATGAGTGAAAAACATGAAGAGTTTACTCACAGACACCGACATATTCATCTCCAAAAACGCAGCAGTAATGTACGCGCTGAGAGTCACTTCATCAGACACACCGCCCTGTAGAGAAGGAGCACAGCACAGATCTAATCTAAATCTCCAACATTTTAACAGGAATGAGCTGTAGTCAGTCTCTTTCAATGCATCAGTGAGATCAGCACTGCAGAATCTGCTGATCACATCAAGCTTTGAAGCTTTCAGTGGACTTTCTGCTGTCACTTTCAGATCATCAGACCACACAACAAATATACTGTAAACTGTGAGTGAAGTGGGCCGACTGCAGAAAGTCACTAGAACTGCTTTAAAGCTTTTGTGTCAAAACTATTGCATGTGGCACACATCAAATGTGACCATGATTTATATCAGCTGTCATGGTGTCTTGATACAGATAAATCTGAAGTGATCCAGTCAGTATCTCCAAGAAACCTGCAGGTCACATGATGCGTTAACATCTCAAAAACATTCATCATGTCTTATTAATGCAGTAGTGAAACTGTCAAGGTAATCAACATCTCTCTATGCACCTCGTGTCTGAACAAAAGAACTCAAAACTACTGCATGATGTGTTAACTCCTCAATAACTAAAATGAAATCAATAAGCTAATGAAGTAGGACAGACACTGTGTTAGGCTAAATTTTAAGCTTTTTTTCTTATCTAAACAGCAGTCTGGTCCCACTGACATGTGCTGTTACATGGTTCTTACTTCATACACAAGTTAAATCCATCAAACAACGCCCCACTGGGATGACACTTTTGCTCTGTCACAGCTGGATATGTGAGCATGGAAAGTAGCACACAAACACAGGTTTAAATCTTCTCACATCTGCAGCCCCATCAGGCACTTTGCCCCTACCTTCATTCTGTTGTCCCAAAGTTTTCCTGACTGTTGAAAACAGCCATTTTGTTGTTGTTTTCCAATCAGCCAAGTCTTGGACTGTTCAATCGTTGTAGGGTCAATGTAGATGAAGGACTGAGCTCTGACAAAGGATCTCAGAACAAAAGCAGTCAACCTGAGGAAAGGCCAAACAGGACTAGTCATCTCTGATGCAATGTTTTTAAAAAGAGAGGAATACTCGAGCAGCACATGGAGGCTGTTCATACAACATTTGAAGCCTTCAACATGTACAGTTTGTACAGGCCTAAGTAAAGAGTGTCTCAGTGAACAATACAGTCGACATTTTTACTTAAAGTTTAACAATGACATTAACATGACAGAAAATTAAGTATTCATTTTGTAATGAAACTGGTTAGTTTTACTCTACTGATGATGTCTAGTTGAACAAAAAACAAAGCATATTAAGGTTAATTAGATGAATAGTAATATATGGCTAAGGAGTCAGTGGTGTAAAGTTGCTGTTTATGACAGCAGAACCGCTGATCTTTAGTTGGCCTCAGATACAGTAGATGGCTTTGATCAGTGACTACAGCTGGTTTTGACATCGCCAGGTTTGGATCCAAGATGTAACGATCAACACAGACTAAAGTCTGGCCAGCCCACACAATCAATCATGAACCCTGCCAGAGGGCTACACTTGTACTCAGAACTGGAGTTATATCCAGTAGCGACTATTTTTCTGGCAGAATTTCTTTGTGGAACTGTTTCTCCACAGCTGTTGTTGCTGTACAGATGCATTTTAACAACACAGTCAGCCCCCATTCAGTCACACACACAGCCAAGTACTTCTGACCAAAGAAAAAATGTTTACACTGTTTTTATAGAAATTTAAAGATTATTTATTATTGTCACTGAAAATGTAGGTTTAGCTGTGGATTTAGTTAAATCTGTTGTCCAAACTCTAGAGGACGATAGGGATGAAGACTGAGTTTGAAGAGCTGGGACAAGTGCTGAACAATGTAAGACTGACGCAGAACCAAAAGAAAGAAATTAAAGTCTGGATGAAGAGAGTGTGATATCTGAACTAAAAATGCATGTCTTGAGCAGAAGGACACTTATGAAGGGCTGTAAGTGTACCTGCTTTATTTAAATTGTAATTCTTGAATGGGCTCTATCAACAATAAAAAAATAATAAAAAAAGCATAACTCAGGGAACTGTCTGAGGTTTTAATTAGCTGATGGTTCTTATGCATCTCTACATATTAATCTTCCCTGCATAAACAAATAAGTGTTGGTGACCAACAATTTGGTCTACAACAATTTGTGGGGGGAAAATCAACAAGACATTGTGCTAATCCAGTCAGTGTGATAGTCTCATCCTTGTCACCAATAAAAAACTGTCTGGCTCCACTGCTGAAGCTGGCTAAGGTGCAGTCAGATGATGGTCTCAGACCGCATGTTTGAGGAAAACCTGGAAAATGACCTAATTTTGAAGGCGTTGGTAAAGACCTGTTCAAATTCAAAACTAAAATCTGTACAACAGACCAGCTCCCCAGATCAGCGTGACCTGCTGCATGATCTAGTGACCTGTCAGTAACTCTAACCCTATCAGTAAACTACAGTAATAAATAAAAATGGAAGCGTACTCTGTGGGGCAGTATTCTGTGTTCTACAACGAAACTGGTAAACTCAGATCTATACAACGTGGTTTGAGCAATGTATGTATTACTTTTCTCATTATTTTATTTAGTTTAATGTTTTTACTTCATTACAATATGTGCACTGGTAGCAAAACATAGCTAAAGTAGCTAATGTTAGCCTTTGTGTGAACTGGTTGGAGTTTTGAAAAAGCTTTGTCCAAAGCAGCGGGGAACGTATCCAGAGTGTGAAAAGTAACAAATCATAGAAGTCATTTGGAACGCCCTGGTCTAAGATCCATCCAACCATTATCTATACACTGCTTGATCCTCATGAGGGTCAGGGGGGCTGGAGTCTATCCCAGCTGACTGAGGGTGAAGGCAGGGTACAACCTGGACAGATAACAGTCTATCACAGGACTACATATAGAGACAAACAATCACACTCACATTCATACACACGTGGACAAAATTGTTGGTACCCCTCAGTTAAAGAAGGAAAAACCCACAATTCTCACTGAAATCACTTGAAACTCACAAAAGTAACAATAAATAAAAATTTATTGAAAATTAAATAATCAAAATCAGCCATCACTTTTGAATTGTTGATTAACATAATTATTTAAAAAAACAAACTAATGAAATAGGGCTGGACAAAAATGATGGTACCCATAACTTAATATTTTGTTGCACAACCTTTTGAGGCAATCACTGCAATTAAACGATTTCTGTATTTGTCAATGAGCGTTCTGCAGCTGTCAACAGGTATTTTGGCCCACTCCTCATGAGCAAACAGCTCCAGTTGTCTCAGGTTTGATGGGTGTCTTCTCCAAATGGCATGTTTCAGCTCCTTCCACATATGTTCAATGGGATTCAGATCTGGGCTCATAGAAGGCCACTTTAGAATAGTCCAACGCTTTTCTCTCAGCCATTCTTGGGTGTTTCTGGCTGTGTGTTTTGGATGGTTGTCCTGTTGGAAGACCCATGACCTGCGACTGAGACCAAGCTTTCTGACACTAGGCAGCACATTTCTCTCCAGAATGCCTTGATAGTCTTCAGATTTCATCGTACCTTGCACACTTTCAAGACACCCTGTGTCAGATGCAGCAAAGCAGCCCCAAAACATTACTGAGCCTCCTCCATGTTTCACCGTAGGGACAGTGTTCTTTTCTTCGTATGCTTGGTTTTTGAGTCTATGAACATAGAGTTGATGTGCCTTACCAAAAAGCTCCAGTTTGGTCTCATCTGTCCAAAGGACATTCTCCCAGAAGCTTTGTGGCTTGTCAACATGCATTTTTGCAAATTCCAGTCTGGCTTTTTTATGAGTTTTTTTCAGCAGTGGTGTCCTCCTTGGTCGTCTCCCATGAAGTCCACTTTGGCTCAAACAACGACGAATGGTGCGATCTGACACTGATGTACCTTGGCCTTGGAGTTCACCTTTAATTTCTTTGGAGGTTGCTCTGGGCTCTTTGGATACAATTCCAACGATCCGTCTCTTCAATTTGTCATCAATTTTCCTCTTGCGGCCACGTCCAGGGAGGTTGGCTACTGTCCCGTGGGTCTTGAACTTCTGAATAATATGAGCCACTGTTGTCACAGGAACTTCAAGCTGTTTAGAGATGGTCTTATAGCCTTTACCTTTAAGATGTTTGTCTATAATTTTTTTTTCGGATGTCCTGGGACAATTCTCTCCTTCGCTTTCTGTTGTCCATGTTCAGTGTGGTACACACCTTTTCACCAAACAGCAGGGTGACTACTTGTCTCCCTTTAAATAGGCAGACTGACTGATTATGAGTTTGGAAACACCTGTGATGTCAATTAAATGACACACCTGAGTTAATCATGTCACTCTGGTCAAATAGTTTTCAATCTTTTATAGAGGTACCATCATTTTTGTCCAGGCCTGTTTCATTAGTTTGTTTTTTAAAATAATTATGTTAATCAACAATTCAAAAGTAATGGCTGTTTTTGATTATTTAATTTTCAATAAATTTTTATTTATTGTTACTTTTGTGAGTTTCAAGTGATTTCAGTGAGAATTGTGAGTTTTTCCTTCTTTAACTGAGGGGTACCAACAATTTTGTCCACGTGTGTACCTACAGACAATTTAGAATCACCAATTAACCTCAACATGTTTTTGGACTGTGGGAGGAAGCCGAATTGCCCAGACAAAACCCACACAGTTACAGGGAGAACATGGAAACTCCATGCAGAAAGATCCTGGAAAGGCTGGTATGTAAACCAGGAATCTTCTAGCTTTAAGCCAACAATGCTAACCACCTAACCACTGTGCAGCCGCCTGGCTCCAAGATGATGCCAGAAAAGAAGCTGCAACTTTGATCAGATCAATGGGGATGTCATAGCTCACTACATCCATTTTTATATGCAGTCAATCCTGACAACCTTTTCACAGTAGACATTTTTATTTCTGAAAGAAAAAAACAATGGTCCAGTGTAGTGTCTCAGTGGTCATATGTGACCATACCAGCGTGCTGAGAACTTAAGTAATGCTGCGCTACAAGACTGGAAAATACTGGCACATGACTCACTACAGGATATTATTATTATTATTATTATTGTACAATGACGGAGCAGAGCACTACCTCACATGGACTGTGGTGACAGAACTTGCTGGAACACATATAATACTTTGGGGTAAGAAAAATACAAAAGCTGAATGGTAAATGAGTCTTGATGAAAACATTTTCGTCAACACAGTCTGTCTATTCTTCAGCAAGACTAGGAGGTAGGACGATGTTACCCTCAAGGGCCAGAATGCTGAGTGTTGTTCTTGGTGACAGTGAGATAACATAACCATCTCGATTTTAACTTGTAAACCTCAAACATGTTTGATATTATCTGGACATCCCCATGAATCTACAAACCCCTCACATTTCCAAATATTCATGGCACAACATCAGTTCAGACCAAGATACCAGATTCCTTCTCTGACTGTTGGAAGGGTTGAAATTAACCTGAAAATGAAATCGACCTAAAAGTCCTGTAATGTGAGGCTGGCATAAATGAAATGTTGTCATCATAACTGTCCGTTACCTTTACATGTGGGTTTCCTACTTTGACAAGTCAAAAGGTCTGTGCAAACAAACCCTTCTGCAGACCATGTTGAGTAGTTGAGGTTAAATGATAAACTCACCAAGTGATTCCTGGTCCCGATCCAAATGTGCTGTAAGCTCCATCATGATGCTTGTAATTCAGCTGTCTCTGGTAGCCTTTAGGACGAGAGAAACGTGCTTTATCTGAAACTTTTTAACGCGTTAACTGCTGTCCATGAGTCAATAAAGGACTGTTAGGTACTCACAGTGCCTCGGACCTCTCTTCTTTTTGCTATTATTTTTACTTTTCTCAATTTTGTGCATCAGAAAATGCACTAATAATAGAGTGAGTTTTTTTCTTATCCACAAATTAAACACCATCTACCACTCTGCCATCGGCTTTGCTACCGGAGCTCCTTACAACACCTACCACTGCAGCTTACAAACCGGTGAACTGGTCGTCTCTTCACTCCCACAGACAATTACACTGGTTTCTCTTCATCTAAAAACCCTCATTGGTAAAACACCACCTGATGTGTGCTCACTACTTACCATTCATAACTCCACCCATACTCTTCGTTCCAACAGTTTCATTCACCTCCTCATCCCCAAGGTTCGTACCACTCTCGGTCAATCCTCATTTCAGTTTTCTGCCGCTAATGACTGGAACTCTCTACAAAAGTCCCTAAAACTCTCCTCATACATCTCACTCTTGTCATCGAAAAAATCAGCTGAAAAACACTTCAGGACCACTGCACCTGTTCTTAGTCCTTTTTATCCTTAATATAATTAAAAGTCTTTGTGTATTTTGTTTTTGTGATCCTGTCTGATTTGCTGTACTGTATATGTAACCTGTTTTTGTTCATTTTGTTGTATGCTGCCTCTTGACCAGGTCATTATCAAAAATGAGAGCTAGTTCTCAACTAACTTACCTGGTAAAATAAAGGTTTAATAAAATAAATAAATAAATAAATAAATAAATAAAATCTTATATTTGTGTGCTTTTATTTCCTACCTCAACCCTCAGGATTCCTTTTAGTCATGCTGTCCTTTACATTTATACAAACTATGTTAAAAAATAATTTAACAGTAGAGATGTTTTTGGCTGTAAAGTATCTGCATATCTAAAAATGTTGCAGGTTTTGGTTATGGTCCTGAAAGTCGAAAAGCTATTTTTATCCCACCTTCAAAAGTCTAAATATCTTTTTTCGAAAAAGCACACAGGCACTCACCACTGGTCATGAAGTTGGAAGCCTTCTCTCTGATGGCTGGAGTCAGCTGCTGTGTGTTTTCTAGGTACTGCAGAATGTAGATGTTGGGGACCAGGAGCACCATGTTCTGCTCTCCACATCCAAAAGGCATCCTCAGAAGACCATCTATGTTCTTCAGGGCCCGGCCGAGGATGTCACCTGTGCAAAAACACGTTCAAAAAAAGTGACCCTGAATAGCCTTCTTGAGGAGGTTTACTTTGCCTTCAGGAGGTTTGGGCCCCCAAAACTCACCCACAGATTCAAAAACTCAAGAATCTTCACTCCATGTTTTCTTCCTCTACACCTCATCTCCACTCCTTCAAACAATAGGCAACGTGCTACAGAAACACTAAATGTAAATAGCAAGTCTAAGGTCAGTCAGTTTACCCAGCACTGATAGTGAAACTCGGACAGATCCATCAACCACCTTCTCAGGGAGTCGGAGCTCTACTTCCTCTGTCAAAGAGTCTCCTGCGAACAGAGAAAAGCAACACAAAATGGCAACTGGGTTTCTCTGTCAGATGTCAGTTGTCAGTGTGAATTTTTACAGGTAAATCTGAAATAATTCATCCTCACAGTAAGATTTTGTAGAAAATGAAGCCTCAGTATGTCAATATTTTTTGATTGAATATATGAAAAAACAAATCAAAACAAACAAAAGGCCTACTAATGCATGTGAGGTCCTTGACAAACGATTTAGAAATGTGTGGTTTAAATCATACAGACCTTTTGGGCAGAACAGCCAGTTGTGGGTCGTTGTCACTTCTGTTCCCTCAGCCTGAAAGGAGAATCAACTCATAGCTAATTCCATTTAATAACTACATAGGTACAGTCTACTGTCTACAGACCGTACATTTTTCTGTTTTTGTTACTGTCTTTGTGTCTGTGAGCAGATTTACAGAAATCCTACCAAATCAGTTTTCTTGAAACCTGACTGAGAGGTAGAGCAAGGACCAAAAGAGAACCCATTCAACCTGGTGCAAATCTGGTTTGGGCTACAAAGTCACATATCATAGTTCACGTTGTTATTAAGACACCGACCTTTACTATCAGAGATCGTGTGACCACGTCAATGCGACCTCTGTCTGGAATGCTCACAATCTCATTATCACATAAAACGTGGGATGTCACTGCTTCAGCACGCACCGACACATTCACAACCCCTAAAAGAAACAGACGTTAGTAAGAGGACAACTGATTGAGGTTGCACTTTTATAGTGAATGAAAAGAAAATATGCCAGAGTGGTGTACTGTGAAGCAAGATTATTAGTTCATGAGTCAGAGTTTTCAGTCTGTTTGATCATCATGGGAACTAATGCTGCTCAGCTAACTGCACTGGAGGACGTTCTAATCAGAGTTTTAGATGTAAATCAGCTGTAACAAACATCTCTCTCTCTCTCTCTTTAGCCTGTTTCCTGAAGATTGTCTATGACTGATGCAGATTCTCAGCTGAGGGAAAATGTTATATCTGCAAACCTGTGTTAATGGTCCTGCTGAACAAAGCTGTGTTGATACAGCAGTGCAAACTGTATGTGTACTGCTGCCATGGTAAGATACATGTTTTCGGTTGGTGATGCAGAAAATGCACAAGTAGGCTTTTATACTTGGTTCTGATTAGCTGCCAAGTCTGTTTTACACTGCTGACACCACAGCTTATTGATTGGAAAACCTGCTATGTCAAACTTGATTCATGCTACACACCTCTAATATGACAGACACATGCTATAAACACTGGAGTGTATTCACATACTGCTATTTCTAATGATGCTGCCTCACCTAAGGCTGTGGGGTTCATGGTCCAGCTGAAGGTCTTGCGCTCATTGCCACACAGACAGGAAGTGTACTGATTACCAGAGATGGGGGTGAGGGTGTAATCTAGGGAGGGCGAGGGAGTCACAGTCACCTGGTCAACAGACACAAGTGAAAAAAAATCAGAAACATTGCAATATTTTCCATCGTCTCTCCTCTATCCAAGTTACAAACAGAGCAGGAGGAGATTAAACTCTTCACTGGTCATGACAGTGGTTTATGCTGAACATCAGCAGCAGCTCTCTTTGGTGTTCAGTGTTTTACTTGAGTTCCTGGAGGAACCAGGCTCTAAATTAGGTTTGGTGGAGATAGTTTTAAACTACAAAAAGTCTCATCCTGAGGGTTGGTACCTTCTTTCAATTCAGGATGTGGCTTGTAGCAATAAATACTATTGATCAGGCATGTTTGCATTTTCTGCAGGATTTTTATTTTTTTTAAATTTTTTTTTGCATTTGGCCATTTAAAAACTCTGCAACAGGGCCACCTATGATTAGTTCACATAACTGAAAACGTGCACACCAAAAAGGAGTCACCATCACTGTTTAAAGTTGATTCTAGGTATTTAAATTTTTTTTCTTGAATGTTACACTTTAATAAACAAATGTTTTTCTTCTATATCACTCTGTAGGTGCTGCATCATCAAACTGGTCATTTTGGACTCCGGTCACTGGTCAGCTCTGGTCAGTGCTACAGCTTCATTGGTGAACTCTGTTCACTGTAAAAGTGCCAAAAGGCCAAAGTCGTCCAACATCTGGAAGTACATCAGGTTATTACAAATCAAAAAGATGGTTTGTTTACTGTGCAAAGTTTGGGTTACAAAAGAGCAGCACAATGATCGAACACCTGAGGAAGAAACACACACGTGCTTCTCGGTTTAGAACCACTTCATTTCTGTTTTCTTCTCTGCTGCTCCCTGTGATCACATATATTGGAGTATTGTACAGGAATTTCCAATAAAACTGCTTTCATTTTCACATTTATGCGTTTCTGCTGTATGATGAGGGAACGAGTATGAAATAATGTCTGAAATACAGCTTATTAAGACGACGTGTGAACCAACAAACACTGCCAACCTGCTGCCCTGCTCTGCTACAATTCTGATTTATTCATCTCAACGTCATCTGTGTCTTGAACTTGGCTATATTTTCTTAGAATCTGAAACTGCTATTCAAGTCAGAGAACAATTACACAATGAGGAGAAAAGGAGCTGCCCTGGCTGTGTTGTTCTTGTGAAACAGTCAGCGTGGCCATGGTGGATTTTGTTTAATGAGCTTTTTGGAGCTGACTGCTGGCTGAAGTAATGACTTCTCTTCTTGATTTATTTTCATCATGGTGGAGTTGCAAGTTTACCCAGAGTTTTATACATTAATATGAAAGCACTTGTTTCCATTTAGTACTGTTCTTCATTATACAATTACATACAGTTTGTTAAACCTAAATGCACTAAGATGAAATGGCCATTGAGATTTACCCGTTAAATTCTAAAACAGTCGACAGATAAGCTGATGAAGACTAATTGATAGATAATCTACAACTTCTAACAGGCGTCTTTGCTTGTCGGTTGTGGCTGCAAAGATTCAGGAGGAAACAGACTCTGAGAAGTGAAAACGTCTTCAAGAACCTAAAGGGTAATTTGTATTGATAGAATGAATTGATTACCATGATGCAGCTTGACAGGTAGTTGAAGACAGTTGCCTTCAGTTCAAACTGCTCCCCCCGGATGATGGAGTAGGGCAGCGTGAGCTCCAGGAAGAAGGGCTGGAAGACAGTGATTTGTTTACGAGGAGCCAAACCAAAACCCTGTGGAGACAAACAGAAAGTCTCCGTCTCCCAGGTGGTGATGGTGTCTGGGACAGTGAGGGACACGTCCTTTGTTCCAGATGATCTGGATGAGAGGATGTACACAAACACATTGTACGAGTTAAAAATCCTTCTTTTATGTGATTTCAATCAGCCATATATGAATGATTTTATTAGATGAAAGGCAAACTCTTCAATGTACAATTAAATGTAATAATATGCTGTGTGAAAGTAAAAGTCAAGCCAGAATGGTGCAAAACTCTCAATATTTCCTATACTCAGCATCCTTACCTTTAAACCAGAGCAAACACATGTGCCGTTAATGCTTCCATCTAAATTCTTATCTCTTCTTCTCAAATGAATTCTTCTCTAAGTATTTGTTACAGCAAGATGTCGTATATAACAATTTTCTCTTCTGTTAGGCAATAAGTATTTATGTTTTTCTAATTTCTAAGTCATACATTATTCCCTCATCATGGATCTGACATTGTCAGATTTTAGACAATCTCCCCTACACTGTTATGAAAAGCTATCTCTACTGCCAGCATTTTATTGTGTGAAACACTAATATTTCACAGCATAAAATATTCATTATTTTTGATAAAAAAGACTGATATACAGTAAAGTCTTATCATAACAAATGATAGAAGATCTGGATAGACAGGACTGTTCTGGAAAACCAAAAAGACAAAAGCTCACCCAATTTCCACCAAGTCCCATATCCAAGTTTCAGGGAAAAAGGTGCGGACTGTCACTACTGGCGCTGCAGTTGATACTCTTGAAGGTGGCATCCTTAGAGTATGAAGGAGCATAGGTCTTGTACTCCTTGGCAAATAAACTGAAAAAAATCAGATATACATGACGAAGTAAAGCTTTGCTCAAATTATCCTGAGAAACAATTCCCAAATTAAATAAATTCACATAACCTCACCAATGCCACTGTATTCCCTTCTGACAAGTTGTGGATGGCCACATGATGGCAACAAGTTTGTTGCCATTCTCAACCCCAAACTCTAGATAATTTAGCAAAATGTGAATTTTTCACTATATAACTGAGTGAACCAGAACAACAGTAATGCAGGTTATTCAGTTATACACAAAAGCACTTTAAAAACTGTTAGACAAGAAATGTTTCTCAAAATGTCCTGGGTTTGAAAGAGAAAACTGGACTTTTTTTGTCTCACACTGAAGCAAATTTCAGCATCTGGAACTCTGGACATTTTCTTGACAGGCAGCAAATCGAATATCTAAAATGACAGAGTTCCACAAACATTAATTTTAAAATTGTTAGAGTATTAAGACATTAACTTAACAGAACATGACCATCAGCATTTCCTTCAGACAGACCATTCATATGCATCATGAAAACATCATTTCAGGCCAACAAACGTGTCAGTGCTCCTGTCAAAATGTGTTGTTGGTTTTCTACAACTGAGATGCACTTTCTGTTGCATGTCTGTTGGCTTGTTGACTGATTCTACCACTAGCAGTCAGCAGAATAAGCAGTGAGACTGTAAAACACAACAGGCAAAGTTTGATTCATGTTGTTTTCTGTCTCTTTCCCGACATTTTCTGTCTACCCATAGACTGCACAAGATGTGACTCACTGTAAAGATGCATATTGTACATAAAAAGATAGGTTTACCCTCCTGGTTTGAAAAATAAAGCCAACAACTGAGTGCTTTAAACCATTCTTTCTAATGGCCAGCGGGAGGCGACTCCTCTGTTGACAAAAAGAGTTCAGATTGTTTCGAAGTCTTTGGGGAAATTACCCTACTTCTCACTGGCTTTATTTTGTTACCATGATGTCACCCATTGGTTTGTGGACCCTCATTTTGAAGGGGTTTGGAGTTTGGCCGTTGCCATCTTAGTCTGTTGAAATCAGATGTAGTAAGTAAGAGGTGGATCTGCCTGAGAAGACACCATCCACAGTAATACAGTAGCAACCTGTCCAGCACAAGGTAGCTACGCCCTAAAATATACCTTGTTTTGAAACTCACAGTTAAGAACATAAACTCATAACAAAAATGTTTAGTAGGACAACAAACCCAATGAGAAGTAGGGTCATTTTCCCACAGACTTGTAGACAGTTGTTTTTGCCAATAGAGGAGTTGCATCATGCTGGCCATTACAAAGAATGCAGTTTTAAAGCACTCAATTCTTGGCTTTACTTTTCAAACCAGGAGAGTACTCCCATCTTTTGTATACAGTCAGTAGTCCACTCTAATAAAGGTATAAAGGCTCTAAAACAGAAACATACTCAAACAATATTCTTTCAAGTAAAATTTGTATTCGTCAGGACTAGTTTCACAAAAGTAAATAAGACAAACTCACACATTTTAAAAAATGGTTCATATACTAAAAAATGTGTTTTGATCATTTGTAATTCTTTTGGATGTTTCAGCTTCATGTGTAGAATGACGTACTCCGTGTGTTACCATTGAAAGAAAAAATAATTGCATATACATAGAATCTGGATTGTTTCGACAAGCACCGAAGTAATGTCATTTTAATGGTGGTGAAACTACCTGGGGAAGATCTCAGGACTGAATTGTGAGTACCTGATGAGTGGTGTTGTAGATACTCCTTTGAGTACAGCAATGTCCACAGTATGGACAAGACATCGTTTGAGTGAAGAATTAAGAGGGCCATCTACACCGACCAGGCACAACATTATGACCACCTGCCTAATATTGTGTTGGTCTCCCTGATGTTATCAAAATGCTCTGAACCATTGGACCTGGACCAGAGGACCTCTCAGGATGTCCTATGGGGTCTGGACCAGGACACTGGCAGTGGATCCTTTGGGTGCTGTAGCAACTCATAATGTAATAACGGCTCATAATGTAATAACGGCTCATAATGTAATAACTTAAATGTAATAAAAGTTCATAATGTAATAATCGGCTCATAATGCAATAAAATCATGAGCGCATAATGTAATAATGTCTTTGCGCATAATGTAATAATGTAAGAATTTATTACATTATTAGCCTTACTGGTGCTGCTCATAATGTAATAACAGCTCATAATGTAACAATGCCTTATACTGTGAGAAAGGTCTTGCATTATCACCATTTTTATCTTTGCCATTCTTGCAGGGTGAAAGTACATGCTTTCACCTCTGTGATTCTATGTATGTAAGCAGAATCACATAATTTCTGCAAAACTACACTACACTAATAGGATGAATTAGAAAAGAGGGAGGGGGCTGTAGTATGTGTAGTTTAAGAGCATTTTCTTTGTTTATTATTGCTACAATAAACGCATGGAACAATAACTTCTACATTAAAAACACATTTAAGATAGTTATTTTCAAATAAGTAAGTTAACACTCTTTCCTTCTATACAGCCTGATGAAGTGTTAAAATGTTGCTGTTTTTTGTTTTATTTTTCTCTTTTTTCCTAATTTTTTTTAATGTTTTGAAAAATCCATTTAAAAAATGTTGCTGTTTTTCATTGTTGGTCTTTAATGCCAATTTAATAAAGGCTTTTAAACATTTTCCTACTACTTACATTAAATACATGATGCAAGCAGCACAACATGTTCATTCATTCTATTTTATTTTCAAAGTTGTGAAACTATAAACTGATAGAACAGACATACAAAACATGAACCAGATCAGAAGTTTTTCAGTTGTAAAAACTGAAAAATCCCAACTGAACTAAACAATACAGTATGCATAAATAGAACATAAATAGTACATAATCATAAGTTATAGTTAGCCAACAAGGCTCCATTTGTCAGGCACTGTGCCCATGATCACTCAGATCAGGGGCTTATTCTGAAACTTGTGAAACTATAAACTGATAGAACAGACATACAAAACATGAACCAGATCAGAAGTTCTTCAGTTGTAAAAACAGCCTGTCAGGACACCCAAGTAAAAAACAAAAGTCGTAATTTAACTAAATAATATACACAAATAGTACATAATCATAAATTATAGTTAGCCAACAAAAATCCAGTCCAGGGCTCCATTTGCCAGGCACTATGCCCATGATCACTCAGATCAGGGGCTTAACAGGTGAATGGGATTTAGAAGTAAAGAAAGAAAACATTATTTTTTCCAATATATGTCGGTTATATGGAACCACCCACAGGATATGTGTTGAATAACAATCCATGCGGTAAACCACCTGGTATTTTGGCTAAAGAGCTGCCTGATCTGGGACGCAAGGCCACTATTGCGTCCAGCTGCTTTATATAACCTGCTAATATTTATACAGCAGTCTTTATCCATCTCAATATTTAAACATTCAACCAAAGAATCACGTATATAAATTCTTGGTAGGAATGGCAGGGTTAGCTCTCTGAATAAGTTGTAAACTCTGTTGAAGGTGCCCAGCATTGTCATATCCATCAACAGACAATGCTGGATAATAGATGACACTATCAGCATAGGCAAGCTAGGGCTAACAACCAACAGAGTGTCAGCAGGAACAATATCAGGGTCAGTGTGATGTAATATGTTGAGGTCACCATGTGGGACATCAGATGGCGGCCCCAACACCATGTCATCGTTAGGATCAATATAGTGATAGTTAGATTCAGGGTCAGAGTGATGGTCAGAGTCCGGGTGGGAATGATGGTCAGAGTCCAGGTTGGAATAATGGTCAGAGTCCGGGTTGGTTGGTATTCCATTCATGGCATGTGGGTGAAGCATTAGGTCTGATACAATTTCTTGCCTGCAGCCAATTTCGGTCGACCGAGAAATTCCAAGTTTGGCAAGTTGGTCCACCATAGCTGCAAACTGGCAGTTGCCATCTGAATTAGGGTCCAAACGAGTACTGAAACCCAGTGATTCAAAGGACTCCAACCTCATTTCATGGGTGATGGGCTGTAACAACTGCCGATGTTTTTTTGCCTTGTGCTTGGAACGCTGCTTCTCCTGCTCCCTTGTGACACTTGTCACATCCCGCACTGAGAACCATTTGATATGTTGATGGCCCGGGCTGCCTGGCATCTGGAACTTGACTTTGTATTTTGACAGGTCTGCATTTCTTCGGAGAACTATTCCTGGTACCACAGCATATCGTTTTGAGAATCTTGGACCTTTGCTGATCCGAACCAGCACTTTGTCCTGTAAATTGTAAACTGATGATGGTGGATTTTCCCTCAATTTATTTATGCGTTTCATGCAACGTTCTGTAGCCTTTAGTGCCCTGCTTCGCATCTTCCTGCGGTTTTCCTCAAACTTAGTCATGTTCTGTTCCAAGTCTTCAGGAACTGAGTCGGGGTTAGCATTACCTGCATTGCTGGATAAGTGATGAGTCCTGATGTTATTCTTCCTTCCATAATACACTTCAAAGGGAGACATCCAGTTGAGAACTTCTTTTTTGTCAAGATTCAAAACTCTTGCATAAACTGGAATATGTGCTACCCAGTTAACACCTCCTCATTTGAAATTTACAAAGTCATACATGATTTTACGACGTAGCACCCGGTGTGTTCTTTCAACTTTACCTTGGCTCTGGGGGTGATATGGAGAGCTCTGAATGACTTTAACCTTATATGATTCCATCAGTTTC
This sequence comes from Acanthochromis polyacanthus, assembly GCF_021347895.1. Lineage (NCBI taxonomy): Eukaryota > Metazoa > Chordata > Actinopteri > Pomacentridae > Acanthochromis > Acanthochromis polyacanthus. Next base: position 24,036,630 of record NC_067125.1, read on the forward strand.
TGGACTGCACCTTTGAATTGTTTGCCCTGATCGTGCTGCAAAATCTTGGGAATGGCCTTATTTCGAAAGGTAGCTCTGTGAAGATGATAGCGCCTGGACCTGTCCAATACCTTCTGCACATTTCTTGTACTGATGCCGGAATACTGATCTTTTAAGTACACGTTAAGTTTTCTGGCACCACATCCCTTGGTCTCTTCAAACCCTGTCTTCACAATCCCTTTAAGGCTTGTCTTTTTTGCAACCAATTTCCCATTGTACATTAATGTTTTGCTGTCATCTGATAGCCCAAACAGATCCTTATTCCTCCAGAGACGAACAAGGGCAGAGCATTGGACCCTTGTTCTTTCTTTTATAGGAATGTGAAATTCTCCTCTAAGTGCTTTAACAATGACATCATATGTCTCATCATCCATCACTCGATTTCCATGGCCTTGAATGCTACTAACCAAAAGGCCCAGTGTGTACAGCACCAAGATTGTCATGCCCACTTTCATTGTTCCTTTTCTGTAAATGAAACAAAATTCACTGATTCAATAAACATTGAGGTGAGGTATGCAGACATTTTTTAAATATCAGTTTCACTAGATCAGTGTAAATACTGTTTTATTTTTAATAAAGGAGATATGTGCACCCCTACAAATAATTTAATAACAAAGAGTATTCTCACCCAAAGGTCCTTGATGAAGCTCTACGTGTTGCTGGTTGCTGGTTGATAGCAGCAGAGTAAACTTGCTTGATGATAAGCTGCTACACTATAAAGTAGGAAAAAAATATCAACAAAACTATTTTTTTGTGTGGTTTTCTAAACACTTTTAAGTAGACGGGCATCTTTTCTTTTTGGCCCTCCACAGGGCTTGTACATGAGATTTCACCTGCAGCAAAGTAGAAGTGCTCTGTATTGCTATGTACATAAAACAAAATAACATTGGAATTCAGTTAGCATATCAAATATTACAACCAAATCTCATGGTAGTTTGTGAAATACTCATAAAATTTAATCTATTAATTTACATATATAAATATGAAACTTCACTTTTTTGTGTCAGGTGTCCATTCTTGTTTTCTGTGAGAGGGCACAAATTTTCTGTGGGTAGGCATTAAAACTGCTGAGCTAAACATTAAAACCACTAATTAAAAAGTTAGAAGTACTGGTTTAATTTATGGGAAGGATTACTAAGAGAGCATGTCCTAAAACAGATTTTAAAAAATCCATAGCACATCACTCAGTTAACACAGGAGACAAAATCAACATCATCTTAATGCACAAGAAATATCTGCGAGCTAAAACACAAGAAATATCTGCTAGCTAAAACACAAGAAATATCTGCTAGCTAAAACACAAGAAATGTGTGAATTTTAATGTGCTAAAATGCCTTTTGCTTTATTTGCACCTTTATTTGAGAACTAAATGATGATAATGCAACATTTATCTCACAAAATGAGCTATTATTACATTATGAGCTGTTATTACAATATGAGCAGCACAAGTAAGGCTAATAATGTAATACATTTTTACATTATTACATTATGCGCAAAGACATTATTACGTTATGCGCTCATGATTTTATTACAGTATGAGCCGATTATTACATTTTGAGCTTTTATTACATTTAAATTATTACATTATGAGCCGTTATTACATTATGAGCCGTTATTACATTATGAGTTGCTACAGGTGCTCTGGGTTGTGCACTGGGGCATCTGGGAATCAAACTTGTTCCACTGCATCCTGCTGATGCTTGATCAGAATGGGGTCTTGGAAGATGGAGGTCAAATCAAAGTCTTTGTCATGTTCCTCGAGATGTTCCTGATTGTTTGATGTTTTTGCAGTGTGGTGGGTGTGTTTTCCTGTGGGGGTAGGTCGGTGACATTTGGTATTTACATTTGCATGAAGGAGTGTGCTTGTTCTGAAACAACGTTTATTTTGATGTCTAAGTCTCAACATAGATGCCAGGATCCAAGGTTTTCCAGGAGAACATCTCAAAGTACCAACATGATCAATGTTGTTCACTTTACCTGTCAGTGGTTTGAATGTTGTGGTTGATCGGTGTATGTGAAAATGGAACAACCATCTCCAAACAGGGGACAGGGTCTAAAACAAGACTTATCAAATACTTGTCACACAGTCCTTAGATCTCTTACTAAGTAGTTTCACAGCAATTCACACTTTGATTCATGCATTTTAAGGTCAATAATGTGCTGTGAGTCATGTGATTTAAGGAACTTAATTTCCTTTATCTGTATTAGTTTGTCATCATGTTATCATTTTTACCTCCGCCAGGAGGTTATGTAATCACCGGAGTTTGTTTGTCTGTCCGTCTGTGTGTGTGTCACACACACAGACACACACACAGACGGACAGACAAACGGCATGGCGGAGGTATGCGCTCTCCGAGTGCTTTTCTTGTTATTACTATTTGTCTTTACGGATTCCAGCAGTTACCTTTGTAGCATCGAGAGTCTTCCCTGGCTCCTGGATGAGGACACTTTGGTCCACAACACTCACACCACACAGAGAGTCTGGCTGGGCTGTCACCTGCATGTTGATGTCCTCTCCTGGAACAGCTGACGGTGGTGAAAACTCCAGCGACACCTGAAACACAAAGCGCACAAATGCACAGCTGTAAACCGATACATTCTAGTTGATCATCTGACCTCAGCCACAGTTGACAGGTTCAAAATAAAAGGTTATAGACAACTAAGAACCATATTTTTGGAGTGTTGTTTGTCAAATTATGTGTACTACAAACAGAAATGATATGACTGAAATAAACACAAGAACATTGGAGTATCCATCACAAAACAGTTTTCATAGATCTGATATTTTTGTGCAATAAGTAGTTTCCTAAACTTCATCATATCAAGACACTGTCACATAAAGAGCCAAATGTTAACCTGATGTATCGCATGTCATCTACTAACCTTGTGACTGAAGCATTTCTCAGTGGAGAAGTCAGCACTGTGTTGGAATACTTTCCCACCAGGAAGGACAGCATAAGCCACTACCTGAATATCTGGTGCCATCTCTGGAGAAACTGTCAAATGAAAGGACACTTGGCCCCGATTCACTGAAACAAAAACAAACAGTTATTCACCATCTAAAATGTATTTGTCCACACACAGAGAAGGCCAGGAATTAGACATTTCAGTTCCTTGCAACTTATTTCCAACAGCTCACCATGTCTGATCTTGTTCCATCATTCCCTGCAATATTTCAAACAAATCCACTGTCTAAAAATGCTCAAAATAAAGTTTTGTGGGTGCATTTTTTTAAAAGAAGAATTGCGGACACATTGCATTTCTTGTCACTACTTAATGATTACAATTAACTTGTGTTTTGCCCATTAAATGCTTTTAATGTGAAATTGCAGCAGTAGAAAGTGTTCAGTTTGCATTAGCAGCAACTTAATTCCACATCTTTTCTGGGAATGTTGCCACAGACATCCAGTTAGTAACACTGCAAATATAGAAATACTACAATGCTTTGCGATATTTGGAAAGAGGCTCCATCACCACTGGACCATCTATCAGTGATAGATAGCTGCTTAACTTATCTGTTTAAATAAAAATCTTGAAGATTGCCACTTAAAGATTAGAAATGCCTATTTCAGAACAGACTTTAAACAGATTTACTTTATACCTGTAGATGTCAGAATATTCTAGTCTCCGATTCAAAAGCAATTCACAAACAACAGAAAGTGCTTCTGCAGAATGAGCTGGGTCTGTATGGACACACATCGGCAGCCATAGTCATTATTAAAGTTGTCAATACCTCGTTGATTCTGCAAGTCAACCTTTTTGGATCCTTGCATGACGATGGCTCCTCTAGATAATACCTGGAAAAATAAAAACAGCAACGGTTCAAAGAATTGTTACCTCACTGTAAAACCTTTTTAAAAAAGCAGATTTCAGTGCCAGCTGATTTGATTTATCATCAGAATATTTAGAAATTAGACATATAGAATATCAAAGGTCCGATAGTGACTAAAATGCATTGCAGCAGCAACAGCAGCTATGACAAGTTGATTTATTGTTTAAATTTTCATCAAGCTGTTGGTTATCTCGACAAATTCAGTGAGACAAATAGACCCCAACCATGATAGTGGCTCTGTTCACAAGCAAATGCACCTTTTCAATCGTGTTTCAACAGGCTAACTTTTGTTAATTAGCACTGAAAGCCAACTACAGCCAAGAATTGATAGAAAATCCATGAGCGTGAGCGTATTTTAAAGATAGATGAGGGCACTGTGTCATCACCCATTGATTTGTGGGTTACTGTTTTGATGCCTCTTGGGGAATTAGACGGTCACCCTATTGGTCTTTTGAAACTTGATGTGACGAGCGACTGGTGGATCAGACTGAGAACACTGAAGACATTACAAACAGTGATACATGAGCAAACTGTCAGTCACAAGGTAGCCCCACACTAGAACATATCCTGCTTCATTGTCTTTTCTACTCTAAATGGGACCATATTTTGCAAAGAAAACATGCTACTACATTCAAAATCTTGAAAATAGTGACTGAGATCATAAATCCATTAGGAACATGTTTACTCAACAATGGGAGAAGCAGGATCATTTTTCATAGACTTTTGTACAGTTTGACTTCAGAGATGTCACCCCCATGTGGGCTGCTTTTTAAACAGGTCCATTCTTCATTAAAGTGATCAGATCTATCAATCAGGGAACATGAATGTTTGCACCAAACGTCATGGCAGTTCATCCAACAGCAGTTGAGACATTCAGCTTTAACCCTTTTGTTTGTGCAACATGGCTCAAAAGTGACCCAAATACATGGAAAATGGGTGTCTCCTGACCGACAGTGCACATCAGTACAGTAGATGTCTGTCTGACAACACTGTCAACAAGTTCAGGGAAAACATTTCATCGCTATTTACTTCTATATCTAATGCCAATCCAGTTGAGAGCAGTCATTGCAGCGTTGCTCCTACACAGGCTGATTATCTTGCTGATATTGTTGCAACCTCACTGCGTACGACACTTGACGCTGTTGCCCCACTAAAAAAGAGGGTGGTGGTTCAGAGAAGGAGAGCTCCCTGGTATAATACACAATTACGTTTATTAAAGCGGGCATCACGAAAACTTGAAAGGAAATGGTTTTCAACTAAATTAAAAGTGTTTCATCAAGCCTGGAAAGAGAGTTTATTAATATATAAAAAAGCTCTCCGTGATACTTGAACTGCGTATTTTTCATCATTAATAGAGGATAACAAGAAAAATGTCACGGCTCCCTCCTCACCCCCCGTCCTTCCCACCTGACATCCCAAATACCCCTTTTCCCATCTGCTCCTCTCCCACTCATGCTCTCCTCTCTCTCTCTGTTCCTCGGTTTCTGTGTCTCCCTTCAGTCTCCCGTCCGCTCCTCTGCCCCTGTCTCTTCCTCTGCAGCTCGGCGCCTGAGTGGAGTTCAGCTTCCCAGCTGACTCCACTCAGGCAATCAACCACCTCGACGGCTCCCGGACAGCTGATGGACATTCTACTGATTACACAACCTGCAATAAGAACCAGCTCATCCTTCCACTCCCTGCCAGATTGTTGAACAAAGACCCCACAGTCAGTTCGCTCTCTAGCCTCCTGTAAGATCTGTTGAGTTTGCCAATTCTCTTACGTTGTTTTCTCCTGCCCCTCGCCTAGATCCAGCTGTCCGGGATCCCCGCCGTCCTCCTTCCCCTACGGCTCTCCTCAACCCATTCGTCACCGGTTTCCCCCTCACTGGACCCCCCGTTCCTGCCTGGATCCCCCGTTCCTGCCTGGACCCCCCGACCTGCTTCCCTCCCAACCACCCGGAGACCCACAGCAGCAAGCCTGCTGCTCGTCACCTCCCGGAGCCTGCAGACCCACCTGGCCAAGCCCCCCACTACATCAGCCGCTCCCCGCTCCTGCACCCTGGTTTCCCCCCACCGAGCCACTATTCACTCCTTCACAATAAAGCACGTTCTCATTCCAACCAGCCTTGGTAGTGTGGCTCTCTGCTCGGGTCCGACCCGCTAAGTCGTGACAAAAAACCCTAGTTTCCTTTTCAGTACTGTTGCCAGGCTGACAAAGAGTCACAGCACTGTAAAGCCCTGTATCCCTCCGACACTCAGTAGTGATGATTTTATGAATTTCTTCACTAATAAAATTCTGACTATTAGGGACAAAATCAATTTGACACCTTATATAGCCTCAGCTGTATCATCAATAACAGTGGCCTCAGAGGAGGCTGTGGGATCTTTGGACTGTTTCTCTCCTATAAATCTCTCTGAACTGACTTCATTATTCGCCTCAGCTAAACCTTCGACATGTTTGTTAGATTCAATCCCGACGAGACTGTATAAGGATGTTTTTCCGATCATTGGCCCGTTCACGCTGGACCTGATGAACTTATCCTTAGCAACAGGTTACGTGCTGCAGGCTTTTAAGGTGGCTGTTATCAACCCCCCTCCTTAAAAAGCCTACTCTGGATCCTGGCGACTTAGCCAACTATAGACCAGTATCCAACCTCCCATTTCTATCTAAAATCCTTGAGTCAATTAGGTGAACATTTACATTCCTATGGCCGGTATGAGGAATTTCAGTCTGGATTTAAAATTCATCATAGTATAGAAACAGCCTTGATGAGAGTCACTAATGATCTTCACATGGCTTCAGACAAAGGACTTGTTTCTATGCTTGTCCTGTTAGATCTCAGCACTGCATTTGATAATATTGATCATCAGATCCTATTACAAAGACTGGAACATGCCTTTGGCATTAAAGGAACAGCCCTTGGCTGGTTTAGGTCATATTTATCAAACCGACAACAATTTGTCCATATTAACGATTCCTCTTCAATGTATACCACAGTTTATCATGGAGTTCCACAGTGCTCTGTGTTAGGACCCTTACTCTTTACTTTATACATGCTTCCTTTAGACAATGTCATTAGGAGGCACGACATTAATTTTCATTGCTATGCAGACGACACTCAGATCTATTTATCTATGAAGCCAGACAGAACCAATCACGTACTCAAACTCCAAGCATGTCTTAATGGCATTAATACTTGGATGACTTCTAATTATTTACTCCTCAATCCAAACAAAACTGAAATTATTATATTCGGTCCTAAACACCTTAGAAATAGATTATCTGACCACATAGTTACCTTAGACAGCGTTACTCTGGCCTCAAGTACCACTGTGAGGAATCTTGGAGTTATTTTTGATCAGGATTTATCCTTTAATTCACATATTAAACATGTCACCAAGATTGCCTTTTTTTCATCTACGGAATATTGCTAAAATTAGGAACATGTTGGCTCAGAGAGATGCTGAGAAGCTTGTCCATGCATTTATCACTTCTAGACTGGATTATTGTAACTCTATTTTCAGGATGTCCCAATAACTCCTTGAAAAGCCTCCAGCTAATCCAAAATGCTGCAGCACGTGTACTGACAAGAACTAGCAGAAGAGATCATGTTTCTCCCATATTGGCTTCTTTTCATTGGCTCCCTGTAAAATCCAGAGTTGATTCTTATGTATGTGAGAAGAAATTCTTCTCACATACAAAGCACTTAATGACCTAGCCACATCATATATTAAAGACATGATAACACCATACCATCCCCACAGAACACTTCGTTCCCAGCATTCTGGCTTATTGGAGATTCCTAGAATTTTAAAAAACAGAATTGGAGGCAGAGCCTCAAGCTACCAGGCTCCTTTCTTGTGGAACCAGCTCCCACCTTCAGTTCGAGAGGCTGATAACCTCTCTCTTTTTAAGACCAGGCTTAAAACCTTTTTATTTGTTAAGGCTTATAGTTAGGTCTTTGATTATTTTATTTTGTTTTATTTGTTCTTAAATACTTTTCTTTTTAAACTGTTTATTGCATTTTTGTTTGTTGTTTTTATTATTGTATTTCCTCCTTTTATATATATTCACTATGATAGTGATGTTTTAGTTCACTTTAATGTTTGTATTTTATGATTGTGAAGCACTATGAGGGGCATTCTTGTATAAACGGTGCTTTATAAATAAAGTTATTATTATTATTATTATTATTATTATCAAAGAGTTAAAGTAATGTCATGATGGCAGTTTAGATAAAGTCCAACAGACTGATGTTGCCTTCCTGGAGGCTCAGCTGCTAGCATGGTTAAAAATAGACACTCACTCACCAAATGCATCACATCCACAGAGTCCTCGCCCTGTCCAAGTATGGTGTATTTAATGAAGATGGTCTCTTTAATGTGACAGCGAAGTTTCTCATCTTTCTTCTTCACCTCTAAAGAGTTGACCGCTTCAACATGGGATGAAGAAGTAGACCTGATTACGGTGCGAGCTACGACATCATCATGTTGTCTGAACCATGAGCGTAATTTAGGTTTAAGCTGAGCCTGAAACGTACGGAAAAAGCACTTTAAACAAACTTCATCTTATTTATTCCTTGTGTGAGTGTTGCGTCGACACAAACATATTATGTTCCTTTACTAAAGTGCAATAGAAGGTAAAATTTATGATAAAGACAGAATTTGGTCATAGAGTGTTAGAAGTACTCTCTAAGTCTAAATTAATTTAGCATTACTTTATATCTAGATACCTTTTCTATATATCGAACAATCAGAAGAAAGACATTCTGCAATGAAACTACAGAACTATTTCTCCAGGATACGCTCCTTCCCTTGTCCAAAGTCAACTTGAATACACTCCAGTAGGGTAAAGCAGGTACAGCTACTGGATGATTCAATGACCTCAGTACAATCTGAAGGCACTGTGTACAGTATGAGTTGGTATAATTAAGGGATGTATTTTAGAACAAATCAGCTGCAGTTTTAAAAGCATCCATCCCAATTAGTGATCTATTGATATGGTTTGAATCAGGGTCAGTGTCAAAATTTGATGAAATACTTTTGATTATTTATGTTTTACATGTGTTTAAATGAAAGAAAACTTTTCAGCATGTATCCTCCAGTCTTAAAGAGGAAAATACAGGTGATGGTAAATCAGGTGAATCAGTAGCACTGTGGGTGGTACACAGTCTGCTGACTAAAGACAGAGAGAGGCGGCTGCATCAGAGAAATATAACACATTTTAAAATGAATACATTATCAGATTGAGTTTTTAAAAATAACCTACATTTGCTCAACTCCTGGTTTGAATCCACATTCATCAAAACTTCTAACAAAAAGTGACCAAAGCAGATGCAGTATAATGAAGCTGTGCCATCATCATCTTCAAACTGTACTGAGGTGACTGAAAGGTTTGGTTCACAGACATAACGTAGAATATCGGACATACTTTGAGTTTGATGGTCCCAGAGAGGTTGGTTGTGTTCAGTGAGAAAGCTGCAACACCATCACTGTCAGTTGTTATGGACTGTTGACTTTCACCGTAAAGCAGGTAGACCACTTTGTCAGGGATTGGTGTATCATTGTAGTGAGCCACTTTAACCTGTTGGAAATACAAAGCTGAATCATTGAGAAAGTGCATGGCTTTCATAAAATCACATCTATCTTGCACTTACTTTTACTTCCACAGTTGATCCTGGCTTGTACGTCTTGGGTGTATCAATAAAAGACAGCTTTGTAACAACAGGTGAAATTTTTGTTGCTTTCTCTTGTGAGCGTGAAATACCTGTTAAAAAAGCTTCCATATTTCACAATGTGATTGCAACACTGCTTAAACCTTTGGTATATTCATTTTGGAAATATAACTCCCGAGTTTCGAGGCTAACTTGAGACTTGCCTGTTCCCTCCTCTGTCACTTTGGCACGGAAAATTAATTTTTCTTCTCCCATATGTCTGCCATAACCAAAACTTTGAAGCAGATGTTTGAAAGAGGAAATCTTGAAGGTAAAAGTGGCACAGCCATTCTTGTTTGTCTGGAAAGTACAAAAAGTAATTACATTAACATTACATGAATGTGAGTCATCACTACTTTTCCGTATTGAACCTCAGACAAGTTACAAAAAATACTGTACTTGGCATCTTTTCTACAGTTTCACTTAGCAGACGCTTGTATTCAAAATACATCTGAGTCAGGAGAAAACAACTTGGATAAGAGCCACAAAACAAGTCCAAGAGAGATAATGGCAGCGCAGATATACACACGTGGACAAAATTGTTGGTACCCCTCAGTTAAAGAAGGAAAAACTCACAATTCTCACTGAAATCACTTGAAACTCACAAAAGCAACAATAAATAAAAATTTATTGAAAATTAAATAATCAAAAACAGCCATTACTTTTGAATTGTTGATTAACATAATTATTTTAAAAAACAAACTAATGAAACAGGCCTGGACAAAAATGATGGTACCTCTATAAAAGATTGAAAACTATTTGACCAGAGTGACATGATTAACTCAGGTGTGTCATTTAATTGACATCACAGGTGTTTCCAAACTCATAATCAGTCAGTCTGCCTATTTAAAGGGAGACAAGTAGTCACCCTGCTGTTTGGTGAAAAGGTGTGTACCACACTGAACATGGACAACAGAAAGCGAAGGAGAGAATTGTCCCAGGACATCCGAAAAAAAATTATAGACAAACATCTTAAAGGTAAAGGCTATAAGACCATCTCTAAACAGCTTGAAGTTCCTGTGACAACAGTGGCTCATATTATTCAGAAGTTCAAGACCCACGGGACAGTAGCCAACCTCCCTGGACGTGGCCGCAAGAGGAAAATTGATGACAAATTGAAGAGACGGATCGTTGGAATTGTATCCAAAGAGCCCAGAGCAACCTCCAAAGAAATTAAAGGTGAACTCCAAGGCCAAGGTACATCAGTGTCAGATCGCACCATTCGTCGTTGTTTGAGCCAAAGTGGACTTCATGGGAGACGACCAAGGAGGACACCACTGCTGAAAAAAACTCATAAAAAAGCCAGACTGGAATTTGCAAAAATGCATGTTGACAAGCCACAAAGCTTCTGGGAGAATGTCCTTTGGACAGATGAGACCAAACTGGAGCTTTTTGGTAAGGCACATCAACTCTATGTTCATAGACTCAAAAACCAAGCATACGAAGAAAAGAACACTGTCCCTACGGTGAAACATGGAGGAGGCTCAGTAATGTTTTGGGGCTGCTTTGCTGCATCTGGCACAGGGTGTCTTGAAAGTGTGCAAGGTACGATGAAATCTGAAGACTATCAAGGCATTCTGGAGAGAAATGTGCTGCCTCGTGTCAGAAAGCTTGGTCTCAGTCGCAGGTCATGGGTCTTCCAACAGGACAACCATCCAAAACACACAGCCAAAAACACCCAAGAATGGCTGAGAGAAAAGCGTTGGACTATTCTAAAGTGGCCTTCTATGAGCCCAGATCTGAATCCCATTGAACATATGTGGAAGGAGCTGAAACATGCCATTTGGAGAAGACACCCATCAAACCTGAGACAACTGGAGCTGTTTGCTCATGAGGAGTGGGCCAAAATACCTGTTGACAGCTGCAGAACGCTCATTGACAAATACAGAAATTGTTTAATTGCAGTGATTGCCTCAAAAGGTTGTGCAACAAAATATTAAGTTATGGGTACCATCATTTTTGTCCAGCCCTATTTCATTAGTTTGTTTTTTTAAATAATTATGTTAATCAACAATTCAAAAGTGATGGCTGATTTTGATTATTTAATTTTCAATAAATTTTTATTTATTGTTACTTTTGTGAGTTTCAAGTGATTTCAGTGAGAATTGTGGGTTTTTCCTTCTTTAACTGAGGGGTACCAACAATTTTGTCCACGTGTGTAACAAGTATTTTTGTACAGTCTGTCAAGTGCAAAGGTGTTCAATGAGGAGCTGGTTTTTAGTCTATTCTTAGAGACTGAGAGAGACTCTGCAGATGGAACAGAGTTTGGGAACTCGTTGCACTACCAGGAACCACAGAGGAATTATTTTTTTTAAAATTCTGAAGCAGTAGTTTTCTAATGCATTTCCAACTGGTGGCTTGTTTGTAATTCAAATCATTTTTGCGTACTTCTGCACTTTTTAAAGGGTAACTCCACCTGTTACAGTTCAGTGTGTTTCCAGGTGTTGAAGAGCACTGCTGCAGATGTAAAACAGTTGTCTGATTTCTTTTGTGGCTCCAGATGAGGCACTGTCTTTAGTCTGATAAACATCCTCAAGTAATACCACTTGAGTCAATGTCTGAATGGGTGGAAGATTACAAGCTAAAAGATGAAAATGATTTAGCAGAGTCAGAAAGGAATACGCTTATCAGAGCCCTTTAGATCTAAAAAAAACTCAGCATCTGTATGTGAAGTGTTTGGTTGCATATTGTATAATGCCACATCAGTATTTGACAAAGAGGTAGAATGTTAAGCCCTTTTCAGACATCTGATATGTGACACTGCTGGCTTTATCAGTCTGTTAATGTGATTTGATAGTAAGTAATTTTCAATCTTCCTCAGGACTCCATTCAGATATATCCACCACAGTGACAGAGAACATTGGTATGAGCAAGACTGGACAAAACACTGATATTTAAGGAGCCACTAATACTAAAGACTAAAAGTAAACTGATATCAGCTATATTAACACAATATGATTGGTCTGGGGCTGCACAGTGGAGTAGTGGTTTGCACTGCTGCTTTGCAACTAGAAGATCCTCGGCCTTCCCAGGATCTTTCTGCAGGGAGTTTGCATGTTCTCCCTGTGCATGTGTGGGTTTTCTATGGGTTCTCCAGCTTCCTCCCACTGTCCAAAAACATGCTGAGGTTAACTGATTATTCTAAATTATCTGTAGGTGTGAGTGTGATTGTTCGTCTGTACATGTAGTCCTGTAATAGACTGGTGACCTGTCCAGGTGTCTCCTGTCTTCACTCTAAGTCAGCTGGGATAGACTCCAGCCCCCCTGACCCTAATGAGGATTAAGTGGTGTATAGTCAGCTGGGATAGACTCCAGCCCCCCATGACCCTAATGAGGATTAAGTGGTGTATAGATAATAGATGGATGGATGACTGGTCAGGATCTAACGGCAAATTACTTTTTGTACTTTTGTTCACACAGTGAGCTGTCAAACAGTGCATCAGCTACAGTTAAATCATTAGTTACAATGTTAGTTTACTGTAAAGTCTGGACCTGCCCAAAAAATGTAAATATCTAAGCCACGCAGAATGTTCTGTTCTGCAGAATGGTCTGGCTGCAGCTCACGATCGTTCTACTACAGGGGCAAAAAGATGCTCTTGTTTGTATTTCTTTAAAGCAATCAGTCGTTTTGGCAGCCATTAAGTGAAGTATGTGGTGGAGGATGTCTAAAGGAACATTTTCATGCACAGTGCTCTCACACTGGTGTATGAATGTGTGTGAATGTTGGTGGGGGTCGGAGGGGCCGTAGGCACAGATTGGCAGCCACGCTTCCGTCAGTCTGCCCCAGGGCAGCTGTGGCTACAAATGTAGCTTACCACCACCAGAGTGAGAATGTGTGAGTGAATGAATAATGGGTCCATTGTGAAGCGCTTTGAGTGGCCAAAAAAAGCGCTATATAAATCTAATCCATTATTATTATTATTATTATTATTATTATTATCATTATTATTATTATTATTATATCATTATTATTATTATTATTATTAAAAGAATAATCCACTGAAACAAGTAGCAGGGCTGCCTTACTGTTCGATGAAAATCATGTGCTTGGTTTGGAGGTGGCTCCGTAGTGAAGGCTTTGGGCTACTGACCAGCTACCACTGCTGGGCCCCATTTGCTCTAGAGATGCCATAGTGTAGCTACCTCTTGCTTACTGACAATTTGGATTCCTCATAGGATCAGAAAGTATAAAAGTGTAATTTTCATTGTTTAGGCTCTCAGCTTTATATTGTTCCTGGTCTTTCCTGTAGTAAAGTAGATTTTTGAAAATGGTGTATAAAAATCCAGAAATACTGACAGCAGTACCAAGGTACAAGGGGGATAAATTGCCCCCCGATGAATAGCAACCTTATCGCGGTGGAGGGGTTTGAGTGTCCATATGATCCTGGGAGCTATGTTGTCTGGGGCAATAGCCCCTGGTCGGGTCTCCCAAGGCAAACTGGTCCTGGGGGAGGGACCAGACAAAGAACGATTCAGAAAATCCTGATGACAGCACTCAAGAAGGAAGCCCCTACCTCGCTCAGACTAGGGAAACCGTGGCCTCTGGGAGTGGGGGGCTCGTAAAAGAGCACCTGGTGGCCGAATCTTGGGGCCCCATGGGGCTTGGTCGGGCACAGCCCGAAAAAGTAACACGGGGTCGCTGCCGGTGGGCCCACCACCCACCAGGCAGGAAATCGGGGTCGAGTGCTATGCCATCCAGGCAGTAGGCAGGAGCGGGCGCCTAGCTGACATAGACTAGCTTTAGGGACGTGGAACTTCACCTCACTGGTGCGGAAGGAACCCGAGCTGGTGCGGGAGGTCTGAGCTAGATATAGTTGGGCTCACCTCCACGCACAGCAAGGGTTCTGGAACCAGAATCCTGGAGAGGGGTTGGACTCTCTCCTTTTCCGGAGTTGTCCAGGGTGAGAGGTGCCAGGCGGGTGTTGGGATTCTCACGAGTCCCCAACTGAGCGCCAGTTTGTTGGAGTTCTCCCCAGAGAACAAAAGGGTCACCTGTCTGCAAGTTTGTGTTGCAGAGGGGAAAACTCTGACTGTTGTCTGTTCTTATGCACCAAACAGCAGTTCGGAGTACTTGGCCTTCTTGGAGTCTCTGGGTGGTGTCCTGGAAGGGGTGCCGCCTGGGAACTCCATAGTTCTCAACGCTCACATGGGCAATGATGTAGAACCCTGGAGGAGGGGTGATTGCGAGGAACGGCTTGCCCGATCTAAACCCGAATGGTGTTTTGTTATTGGACTTCTGTGCTAGTCATGGATTGGCCATAATGAACACCATGTCTGAGCATAAGGTTGCTCATACGTGTACCTGGTCGATGATCGACTTCATAGTTGTATCATCAGACAGCAGGGCTTTGCTCAGGGTGTGTACAGTCGGAGTAGAGAACTGTTGACCTGTACTGGGGATATTGTCGGGCTGTGGAAAGAGCACTTTGAGGAACTCTTGAACCCGGTAAACACGTCCTCTGTGGAAGAGGCAGAGCCTGAAGACTTGGGGGAATCTTCGTCCAAAACCATAGCAGAGGCCGTCGAAGTAGTTAAGAAGCTCCTCGGTGGCAAGGCACCAAGTGTGGACAAGATCCGCCCTGAGATGCTGAAGGCTCTGGACATTGTTGGACTGTCTTGGTTGACATGTCTCTACAATGTTGCGTGGGCATCGGGTACGGTACCTGTAGAATGGCAGACTCGCCGGTCCCCATTTTCAAAAAGGGGGACCGGAGAGTGTGCTCCAACTACCGGCGTATCACACTTCTCATCCTCCCGGGGAAAATTTACTCTCGGGAAAGGAGGCTCCAACCGATTGTCGAATCTCGGATTCAGGAGGTGCAATACGGAACAGTGGACCAGCTCTTTACTCTTCCGGAGCTACTGAGGGGGTCATGGGAGTTTGACCAGCCAATCTACATGTGTTTTGTGGATCTGGAGAAGGCCTACCACCCTGTCTCCCGAGGGGCTCTGTGGAGGCACTGCAGGACTATGGGGTACCGGGCTCGCTGATATGAGACATTAGGTCCAGATGATGCAGATGATGTGGTTCTGTTGGTTTCCTCACATCATGACCTTCAACGTGCACTGGAACGGTTTGCAGTCGAGTGTGAAGAGGCGAGGATGTGGGTCAGCACCTCCAAGTCTGAGGCCATGATTCCCTGCTGGAAACCAGTGGATTGCTCCCTCTGGGTTAGGGGGAGTTGCTTCCCCAAGCAAAGGAGTTCAAGTATCTCAGGATATTGTTCATGAATGATGGGAAAATGGAGCATGAGATAGACAAGCGGATTGGTGCTGTGTCAGCAGTAATGAAGGTGTTGTATCGAACTGTCGTGGTGAAGAGGGAGCTGAGCGAAGCTCTCAGTTTACCACTCATCTACGTCCCAACCCTCACCTATGGTCATTTGTTCTGGGTAGTGACCGAAAGAACGAGATGGCGGATACAAGCGGCTGAAATGAGCTTCCACTGTAGGGTGGCTGGGCTCAGCCTTAGAGATAGGGTGAGAAGCTCAGACATCCGGAGGGAGCTCGGAGTAGAGCCGCTGCTCCTTCGTGTCGAAAGGAGCCAGCTGAGGTGGTTTGGCCATCTGATTCGGATGCCTTCGGGGAGACATCCTCAGGAGGTTTTCCGAACATGTTTGCCTGGGAGGAGATCCCTTGGCAGACCCAGAACACGCTGGAGGGATTTTATATCTCATCTGGTCTGGGAAGGCCTCAGGATCCCCCAGGAAGAGATGGAAAGCGTCACTGGGGGGAGGGATGTCTGGAATGACCTGTGTTGGCTGCTGCCTCCACGACCCGGATAAGTGGAACACAATGGATGGATGGAGTACCAAGGTATAAGAGAATCTCTATAATGCTAAGCTGTGATTACTAAGAATAATGGACACTGTGTTCAATTTACAGGCTGTTTACTGTAAGCTATTTGTATTATTTTGTTTATCTTTAATACTTGGTAGGTTGTACAGATAAGCTGCCAAGTTCATTTTAGTGCTCCAGGCTGGTCTTTGCCTCTGGTTGCAGGAGTGGAGTTCACCAGCTGATTTGCACTATTATCATCTAACGTTTGCGTGGCACTTATGGTTAACATTTGTTTTAATCTGTATGTCATTTGGTTTTCACGGCTAGTACACTCCCAGTGCATCATGCTGACTGATGTGCACTCCCTGCACCAAAACCCTTTCATATTTGTTGTTACAGTTTTTTTCAATTGGTAACAAGCAGTGGTCCAAACTGAAGTCGCATGTTCAAAACTCTTAACACAGCCTGCATTTCCATCATGTATCTCAGCTAAACAGTTAATCTTGTCCCCAAAACTGTTTCTCACCAACAAAACACTTCATACATGTCTCAAACTAAACTCATTCAACCACAACACTAGAAAATACTCTCACTTTGGAAACAAACACTGTCACTCTTAGGACCCTGAACTACAAAATACTAACAGAGAGCATTACATGAAATAAATTGAGATCTTTCAAGTTTGAATGATTTCTTTTTAGATAAATCAGTATTTTAGTATAAAATAAGATCTTTGCACTTTGAGTGTTCTAAATTATTGTACCGTATTTTCCGCACTATATGGCGCATTGGGGTATAAGGCGCACCTTCAATGAATGGCCTATTTGAAAACTGTTTTCATATATATGGTGCACCGCATTATAAGGCGCATAGAATAGAAGCTACAAGACAAGGCCGTTTCTGCCATCCACACAGCTGTTTCCAGAGATCCGTTCACATGCCGGACCATGTTTGCAGTGGAGGTTTTTTGCAGCAGCAGCAGCAGCAGCCCCTGTTGGGGATTGGGAGGTGTGCAGGGTTCTGTTTGAGTTTTTCCCCCATTTTTTTTTTTTACAGTAGCCCCATTTGGGGTCAAGGTTTTTGTTTTTTACAGTGAACCCCTGTTGGGGGTTGGGAAGTGTGCAGGGCTTTATTTGAGTTCCCCCTGTGGGGGTTAGAGGAACCCCAACTCAAGATTGGCTTTCTCTGTTGGTCTCCTCTTCCAGCCGTGTAGTCTCCTGAGTCATGGTGTCGCTCTTGAGTGTTTGTGGGCGTGGCTTGGGTCGCTAGGCATGCTGGGTTCCTTTGTTCAGACGTTGTTGGCTGGTTGTTTTGTCCTTTGCGGGCTATTTTCCGTTTTTCTTATGTTTTTTTGGTTTTTTTGGGGGGGGGGTTGTTTAGTCGTGTTTCTTTTGGGGGGTTAAAATATAGTGCTGGAGGGTCGGGGGGTTACAAAAGCATCTGTAAACCAGGGATTAGTGCCAAGTGGCTCTTCTCTGGGGTGCAGAGATATATGTGCCAAAGGGCTCAGGGCTGGAATTCCTAGTGTTAAAGGGTTTTTAACGGCAGTGTGACGGCGTGCAGTCGTAAGCGTGTCTCTTGGAAGGAGCCATGTTGAGGTCTTCACAAACACAAATGGTGTGGGATTGAAATTCCTCTTTACCGGTTCTTACCGCTGTTACTTCGGCCACGCCCCCGACTTCTTCTTCTTCTTATAAATTTCCGGCAGGCTGGATGCCTTACGACACCCCCCTGACTACTCTTTACCGGTTCTTACTGCTGTTACTTTGGCCACGCCCCCTGACTTCTTCTTATAAATTTCCGGCAGGCTGGATGCCTTGCGACACCCCCCTGATGACGGTAGCCATGGTTAATCAATATTGATCCATAAATATGGCGCATCGGATTGTAAGGCGCACTGTCGGCTTTTGAGAAAATTGAAGGCTTTTAGGTGCGCCTTATAGTGCCGAAAATACGTTAATATATTGCAACGAGAATGAATCGGGAATGCAGCAGTTTACTTCAACAACATTTACGTATTTTCTCTGTGCCTTTGCATCAGTACTTTGGAACCTTACAAAAAATAAAAAGTTTACTGTAAACAAAAATAAAATGCAGAATCTCAGAATTCAGGGGGCAGAATAGAAATCAAGAGATAAAATTCAAAAACCAGCAACACATGCGTACTGTAACATTCACACCCTGTTGTCTGCATTTGGACTCATGTTTCCATCCATTACATCTGATGTCTTCTCTGATACATTGTGGCTAGAACTTTTTTGAGTGTCTCCTTTTCATGGTTTCTGATGAGGCCAAACACAGATCACCTGAATCAGGGTTCAGCTGGCAACTACACTCAGCTGTGTGTAATTACCTAATCTTTTCATTTATTTTGATTTTCAATATTTTGATATGATTTTCAATGGATTTCAATATGGCTGCAGCAGAACATCCCCGTGTTTTTTCCCCCACCATTCTGTTCTGATTGTGTTTGTAACTGTTTTGAACACAGTGTGTTAGCATTTGAAAAATATGCTGTAAAAGTCTAGTGTTTTGCAGGTGGTGAACTAGTAACTGAGAAAAGAGTTCATGAATTTTGGTGACTGTGGTCACTGAATGCATTTTGTGTGAAAGCAATGGAAAGTGATTCACAGTTAGGTCCACATGGACTTCTGTTTTTCAGACTGTGTTAAGAGTTTTGAACATGTGACTTCAGTTTCGACCAATGAGTGTTAGCAATCGAAAAAAACTGTAATGACCCTGATTTTTATCAATTAAAATGTAATGGTATTTTGATACCCACTGACTGTTACTGTCAAATCTGAAGTTCCCCTGTGTTGGACATACTCAGTAGGAGGAGGCTGGGGTAGATGGATAGGTCAACAACAATCTACACAACATTACTGGTGTTTCACAAAGTAAACACACACATGAACAGAGTAAGGCTTGATGTGTTGGACGCTGTAGAGAAGACATTCAGCACATACAGCCATGTACCTGCATTGTCTTGCTTTGGCAGCTGGGTTCTGACATCCAGTTTATAGTCCTTCCATAGTCACACTTTGTAAGTTCTACATTGCCAGGCACAGGCTGCCCGTATGTATATCTGAGAGGAAAATAGAAAGAAATCATGGCTTTGGTAGAAAAAGGCTTTTGTATTCCTCACAGTAAAATGTCATGCAATGAAGAAATAAAAATCCCACTACTTACGTTGCACATACGTCCGCGGTTATTTCACTTTGTGCAATACTTATTTCATCAAATGCTTTTATCTTTACATCAAATTTTGGCAAAACTGTGGAGAAAATATGGTTGTTAGCATTCCTCTGTCATTTCAAAAAACAAAAAGTAAACCATAAAAGAGGAACATAATGTACCATATTTCTTCACTTTGAAGCTGTGCTGTGTTGTCTTTGCATCAGTCTTCACAATAACCTCATAAAGTCCTTCATGGGCCTCAGAGTTCAAAGAGTGAGAGAGCTGCAGTATTTTACCAGCGGATGTTTTGTTGAGCCACTGTCCAATCCGGTTGCCCTTTGCATCCTGTTGAAACAAACGGGGACAAAAGAGAGAACTTATTGTGACTTTGGGTACAGAAAATTATAAAAACAAAAAATGCATGTGTCTATCCTCTGATTGAGCATTTTGAAGCACTATAAAGACACTTAATCACTCATTCTATACTGTAACAAATAATAGGAAGTGAAGGAACAAGCTGTAAATGTAACTTTATTGCATCTTTAAGGGTTAGAGTTGGTACTAAGCTGTTGCCCACTCATACATCCATACTTTGGAGAAAGCTCAAGAAAATGTTTTTACAGGTTTAACATTATGAAGACATCAAGGTGAAAGTCTTACCTCAATTTCAATGACAGTGTACTGGAAGAAGAAAAAACTGATTTGTTAGAACAGGTAAATGGAAAATATACTCAAACTGAAAATGATAAATAATCATACAGAATTATTTCATAATATAATTTCTAATAAGATTATTGCAACAGCATGATGTGTATTGCATGATCAAAGACAGCCTCAGAACTGAAGGAACAAGGTTAATTCTGAAAACTAGGTGGCTGTATCCTGTAGAATTCAAGCACTGAAATGTAAACAATAGCCAATTATAAAGCTCACATTTATTACCTTAAACAAGACAACATCTACAAACTGTAACACTAACAGTAACACGCTAAGACTCAAAAACAACACAAGACAAACATGATAGTGGGTGAGATTAGTGGAAGAAAACACAATAAAACAGTGTGATACGGTGTTTTTAGATAAAGAGATGAGAAGATTGAGAAATGGAATCAGCTGCTATTTCAGGTAGTGGGTTCATTTGGAATTTAGTGAAATTCAAAAGGTCACAAACAAACTCAGAATGATGATGATGATAGTCTTCAGAGTTTTTTGCATGTCTTGAGGAAGGGATTTACTCTCTACCACCATCTGAAGTGAAAATGTCTGTATATTTTTTGGCTGATATATACTAAAAGATGATATAATTATGGTAAATGCTATTAAACTGAAGAATAGAGTTAAGACGAGTATGAAATACGTTGTGATGATATTGTGTGTGTGTGTGTGAGTGTGTGTGTGTGTGTGTGTGTGTGTGTGTGTGTGTGTGTGTGTGTGTGTGTGTGTGTGTGTGTGTGTGTGTGTGTGTGTGTTTTGTATGGCGTCAGAATCGTGTCAAAAAGCGTGCGCAGCTATCAACTGAACGTGTCACACACGCGCGTACTTTGACGCATGTGCGCCTGACGCGTAATGCAGTTTCCCCATTGACTTATAATGGCCTCCCGTTCACGCGTGCGTTCACGTGTGATCATTGCTGCGCACCGGCAATCACACTACGCGGAGCGGTCACGCGTAAAATTCATTTTTTTTACAAACGCACGCATTAACGCTCACATGAAGATAATAGAACATTTCGGTCACGCGCTCACACATACGCGGAAATGACGTGCGCGAACTCTGTCACGCGTAACAAGAAGCTGCGTGCGTATGAAGCAGCGCGTACACGCCTGTCTGTCACTGTTTGACAAATACTTTTACGCGCTCACACACGCGTGCGGTCGCAATTTCTGATTGTACACAATAGTTGTTGATCTGCACCGTGCGCAGCATAACGCGTAACATGAGCGCGTCGTGTAGTTGTTCAGTTCCAGCTGATGGCGCTATTGTTCCAAAACACGGGTATAAACTTTCCCAGTTTTTATTATTATTTAAATTAGGTTCTCAGGCTTCACAGCCCCGAGCCACTAGGCTGCAGTTCTTCTGACGTTTATTATTATTCCATAATTCATTTAGCTTAGCTACTTAGCCTCAAATATGTTTGCATCCATTACATAGCGGTTAAACTTCTTTTCCTTTCGGCTTTTCCCTTCAGGGGTCGCCACAGCGAATCAATTGCTTCCATCTAACCCTGTCTGCTGCATCCCCTTCTCTCACACCAACTACCTTCATGTCCTCTTTAACCACATCCATAAACCTCCTCTTTGGTCTTCCTCTAGGCCTCCTGCCTGGCAGTGGGAAACTCAGCATCCTTCTACCAATATATTCACTCTCTCTCCTCTGGACATGTCTGAACCATCTCAGTCTGGCCTCTCTGACTTTATCTCCAAAGCCTCTAACATGTGCTGTCCCTCTGATGTACTCATTCCTGATCCTATCCATCCTGGTCACTCCCAAAGAGAACCTCAGCATCTTCAGTTCTGCTACCTCCAGCTCTGCCTCCTGTCTTTTCCTCAGCGACTCTGTCTCCAGACCAAACAACATGGCTGGTCTCACCACAGTTTTGTAAACCTTTCCTTTCATTTTAGCTGAAATTCTTCTATCACACCTGACACTTTTCTCCAGCCGTTCCAGCCTGCCTGTACACGCTTCTTCACCTCTTTTCCACACTCTCCATTGCTCTGGACTGTTGACCCAAAGTACTTAAAATCCTCCACCTTCTTGATCTCTTCTCCCTGTAACCTCACTCTTCCACTTGGGTCCCTCTCATTCACACACAGATACTCCATCTTGCTGCGGCTAACCTACATAGCGGTTAAACAAACGCAATAAATTGATGATAGTATCTATATTTACCTTTATAGATGATCTTAATTACGAGACAGAGGTCAGCTGTTGTCTGGGAACATCCGTGACCACGCTACTGGTGGGACACAACTGTACCGGATTTCAGCTGAAAGCTGCTGTTCTGTGCAAACTGTCATGAGACATTTTTGTGATATACCCTTCACTGCTGTTAGCTTTTGTTTTAATAAATTGTTTGAGATGAGGAAATCACTATTGCATGTTTCTACTTAAATGCCCTGCTTTCATGATTTAATATCACCATAGCATTAACTTTTACATTTTCCATAAATGTCACCTGAAAGTTGAGTAACTTTTTGTGAGTAGTGTATGTAGACATGTAATGTAAGCACACTTCAATAATATATCTGCTGCAGTAGTGCAGTTTATCTAGCTTGGTGTGACATATGTTGTAAGAAACAGCATACTGGTATGTTGCTGATATGTTTCAGATTGAAATCTGCTTGAAAAGCACAACTGATTATCTGTCAAAATGTGTGTACGTAGAAGTGTGCACTTAACACTGAATAAAGTCTCTGTAGATTATAGACAAAACACGCATCTTTCATCACAAATATATTTGTATTCACCCAAAGTGCAAGAGTAAAATACCAGTGTACTTAAATAGCTAATAAGGAAAAGAATTTATAAAAAATATGATTACTTTTTCTAAAAAAGGCAGGAATAGTGGACAATGCAGTTTATTTCTGTGACAGTCGCTCCAGCACCGACACCATGCGTCCCATCAGTCCAGCAAAGGTGATTGAATTTTCATCCGTCCTCTGGATGTTCTGGAGCAGGGCAGTGGTCAGGTCTCGGTGTCTTCAGATCTGTTCCAAGAACCGTTCCTCTGACGTCTCCAGATACTGCAGCAGATCCACAGTAGCATCCTGGTTCCTTTATCCTGCATAAAAGCACCCAAGCAGCATTAGTTGTCAGTAATTATTTTCTATATTCATGAACACAGTTAACTTATTACCTCCACCAGGAGGTTATGTAATCATCGGAGTTTGTTTGTCTGTTTGTCTGTTAACAGCATAACTCAAAAAGTTATGGACGGATTTTGGCGGCCATCTCTCAATTGTACAGAGTCCTTCAAAAAAAATCCTGGATCCAGACGGTGATCCAGGTCACCTCCAAAATCTAATCGATTGTTACTTTTGCTCTTGTAAAAATTTGGTGAAAATCTGTCCATAACTTTTTGAGTTATGCTGTTAACAAACAGACAGACAGATGGCCTGGCGGAAGTCTGCGCTCTCTGCATGCTTTTCTAGTTATTTCTGTTGTAGAAGTGTGTATGTGTGTGTGCGTGGCTGTGTGAGTGCGTGTGTATGTGTTGATAGGGAGTATGATGGGAGTTGAGTTGGGAGGGATGTGGGGCATTGTCTTTTTATTGTTTGTTTTTAACTTGTTAAGCACTTAATGCTACTTTATGTAAGAAAAGTGATATAGAAATAAACTTTGATTGATTGATTGATTAAAATAAATGTTGTACGTTGTGATTTTAGGATGGGCCAAAAGATAACATATTGATCATGTTGATGTCTGCATAGTCTAAACAAATCTTACTTGATTTTTTTATTGTAAATGTATGGTGTTTATTAATTAAATCAAAATCTCACTTGAGTTGGTCTGTAGCGAGGAGGACAGCATGAAGGAGCTGCAGGACGGAACCAGTAAGCTGCAGAGTAGTGATCCTAGTAACTGGACCTCATCATCCAAGGCCGACAACTAAATAAAATTAACAAGAAATGTTTTTGATAGCATCTGTAATTTAAAACCATTTTCTCCATTAATTATTAATTTGTCCGTACGATCTTAGAAAATGTTACAAAAAATGCCTGTAATCATTTCCAGCAGTGCTAAATGCCTTGATATATTTGAGTAACAACTAAAAACCATCAAAGAAATCTGTGTATAAGTAATGAATGCATTGAATTTCCACATCTGCAAAGCTGGAAAATCACAGAACAATCAGCATTTTACCTTGAAATTATAAAAATAGCTGCACATTACCAGTATTCCTCACTTCATTGTGTTAATTTGATCTTTTGAATAAGTTTTAGACTCGTATTAATAATGTTAAACAGTTTATTGGTTCTTCAAGGGAAATTTCAATGATTATCATATAGTTCAGCAATATGATTAATGGGCCATTGTGTAACAACGTGGGAGGTTCTGAATACAGGTCTGGTAATGAAATATTGCTGCTGTTTCTCAGGTTTTATAAGACGGTTTTCATAGCTTGCTAGCTTAGCAGTGGCTAACTGGTTAGCAAATAGTCGACCTCTGATCCTGTGTCCGGACCACGTTAGCTGGCGTAGCGTTCATAATATTGATGTGGATCTGTTGTCGCTGGCGTATTCATACTCGGCTAACAGCAGGGTGTTTAAGAAATAAAACTTACCTATCAGGATCGGTACTGCGGCCTGCATCAACTCCTGCTCAGCTGTTGCGTTCAGGGACCCGGTTGGAATCACGGAATGCAGCCGGAAAAAATTGGGGCTCTTTTTGGCCAAAAACTGCTGCATCCCGGCTGCCTTTTCTGGTTCTTGTAGTCATTTCTGAACTTTTTAGTTGTTGAGGAGTTAGTCAGGCTCCATTCGTACAGCTGTAGCCATCTCCCACTGGATTGTTTCGAACACTGGTGTGGTCCAAGAGGCTCCCTCTAACTTCCACTGAATTTCATATGAAGACCACAGTTCCAGGAAGCTTTGGGTCTCCTCCTCAGACCGTTGCTGCTTGGATTTTGCTTCTATATTTACCGGTTTTTAAAACACAAACACTGAACATTACTGCTGCTCGCTCGGCTGTTTAAAAACGGCGCTTCTGTGTTTCCCCTGTTGACGGTCGGACTGTAACCCCAGCCCCTGACGTACTGGGCTCTCACCTCGGCCCACCTCTGGCCCAGCAACGAGTTGGGGCCAGTGCGAGTCCCAGTTTTTGGAGCCCGGAGGCGGCCCACCGCCTGTCGAAAAACAAAAAACCGGAGCCGAATCGGCCACCGACTCCAACCTCGAACCGGAACTGCCTCGGTCGAAAAGGGGAGACTCTTCTTCGTCTTCTTCTTTTCCGCCAGTATGGCTCACTGCTGCCTCCCCTGGCTGACTAAAATGAAAAGGCCAACTACACGACACGCTCATGTGAGGTGGACTGGTACGCACGGTGCAGAAACGTTCTATTGTGTATGGCGACCGCATGCGTGTGTGAACACGTAATAGTATTTGTCAAACAGTGACAGACAGGCGTGTACGCGCTGCTTCATATGCACGCAGCTTCTTGTTACGCGTGAAATACAATCTGCACACGACAACACACGCACGCACGCACACGTAAGAAAATAATTATGCGTGTACAGACACGTTGCTGCGAGTTGCTTTGATTGTTTTGACACAATTCTGACGCCATAGTGTGTGTGTGCGTGTGTGTGTGTGCCAGCTGGAAGATCTTAAAGTAAAGCATGTATTTTTGGTGTCAAGACTGTTCCTATGACCTGTCCAGGGTGTCCCCTGCCTTCGCCTGAGTCAGCTGGGATAGGCTCCAGCACCCTCCGCGACCCTAGTGAGGATAAAGCAGTGTATAGAGGATGGATGGATGGATGGACCGTTCCCATGGAGCAGACTAAAGTCCATTTTGACAGCTGAAATGCTTTTTGTTTTACACACATCTGGTCTGGTGTGCAGATTGGTGTCTCAATGCTGTGAGACATCTGTTGATCAAACAAGCATCCCACAGGAGGACGCTGGTGGAGGTTTGATTTCATTACTGTGTGATCACAGCCTGCTGTTTCTTTGCTCCAAGTCACTCATACTAGGATGCAGGTTCAGATGTCGCGGCTCACTGACTGTACTCTGGTCCAAAACTTTCCACCTGATTTCACTGAAATCAAACCAATTGGCAGAGAGAACATCTCTCACATTTGTCTCTAGAAAAAGTTATACTGTAGAATCTTCGAATTAATGTTTTATATTTTGATTTTTTGATATTCTAGCTGAAACAACTTTTTTGACTTTTAAACTGGATTCTCTTCACCAAAATGTTGCAAAACAGGGCAACTGTGTCAACATATTTATCGCAGCATTTGCACAAATATTTGAAGACCTTCAGCTCTCCGGCAGGTTTACCTAAGGGGGTTGTGGTTGTACTGCTGGTCTTCAAGCTTAAACAGCAGTCCTGGCACTGAGTCATTCAGAAAGACTGAGTGAACACCAGAGCAGAGTAAAGAGCACAACCATAGAGATTTCACTTCATCATGTAACCTCTCTTCAGTTCCAGTGCTGTGTACATTTTGTTCCACTATCATTACAGGTCTTGAAGAAGATGGAGAATCCAACACTCACCAACTGATGAGCAGGTCGAAACTTGGTGTCCAGAGCAATGACTCTGAAATGCACTGGAAGAAAGTCAAAGAGATGATATGGTGCTTTTAGAGGAATCCAGAGACATGCTACACATCTAAACAGGCAACACATTTATATCAAGTATGACACGGATGTAAACGTTTCAAATTCTTAGTACATAAAAAAAGTTACATATTTCGTCAAATTTAGTCAAATTCTTACAAAATGTATATTCAGCAATGATCAGATTTACCCAGATATTTAAATCATATTCAACATGCTTGTTTCATATTCTCTCCTACACTGGAATATTATTTTCTTACAACTGGAGATTAAATGAAATAGCTGGTTTATCTAGCCACTGTGCTTGTAGTGACTGGTACAGTAGCGCCTAAAACTGGATGTCATCTGAAAGCTGCTGACTAACACAAAGCTCCTCATCTCACTGTTGCTGTTGCTGCTTGGACTATGAAATATTTAAATCAATCTGCTCACAAAAAGGGCCAAACATGTCCATATTTTTCTTGTATCTCCTCATTTTCAGCCAGCAACAGCTATATTCTATTTCCTGTCACTACCTCATACTAAAACCTGAACCGCAAGGAGGGTTCTGTCGGTTACCTTACATTATGAACAGTAACACATGCATCATTTCCCAGGAATCAGTTGTGCATGTGTAGGTAATCTGAATGTTTGAAAATCAAGAGTGATGACAGCTAGTCTATATAGAGAGACAAATACAATAGAAGCAAACTGTGCTTCATATAAATATAAATAATGTCTGTTGCACAAAAATTGTGACCATTAAAAGCAGAATTGTTGTAATTAGTGACTCCTGTGAAAAAAAGTTGTTTTACATAATTTCATTCAAAAAGTAACATTTTCATATTCTATATTTTATAATTCATTGTGCATAAAGTGAAATATTTTATGCCTTTTTTGTTTTATTTTTAAGGATTACGGCTCATATCTCAGCAAAATCAGTTCTTCAGTTCATTATCTCAAATTGTTAGAATATTTCCTAAGATGAATTTTAAAAAGTACAGAAATGTCCTCCTTCATACACTCACTACTCAGTTGGGGCTCCTTTACCACAAACTGCTGTGTAAGTGTGGAGTGTCATGGAGGTGACCAGCCTGTGGCACAGCTGAGGTGTTACTGAAGCTCAGGCTTTCCATGACTGTTGTTGCACGTACTGAACTAGACTGAGAGATACACAGCATTTATAAACTCAAAATTAAATACTGAAATATGAGATGTTTTTATTTAAAGCTGTAGGCCATAATAATCAAAAATTATGAAAAATGTTGAAACATTTTATTTTATGTGTAATGAGTGTAGGAAATATCAAATTTATACTGTCTGAAATACCTGATGAAAAATACTGAACTTTTTCAAGATGATCTAAATGTGTGAGATGCTCTAGTATTTGACTACTCATCAATCACAAAGTGAAAGACAAATTGCTCATGACTTGGTTCAGTCTCCTTTCCTCTTTGTCCTGAACTCTGTCAGCTTCAAAACCAAGTCAGTCAAACATTATTGTTACCTGTTTGTCCTGGAAGGTAGATTGGCTTATCTGTTTGGATGAATGTCATTGGTTTGTAGGCTTTGATCAAGACATCCTTGACTTTTTCTGAATAAAATTTGTCGCCTCGTACTTCCACCTCAAACTTGTGCGTCTCCTCATTCTGCACTAAAGGAACCTGTGGCAGAAAGAGAACTCTTCACTATGAACAGTAACACTTACTTGTCATCATCATTCATAATTTTGATGTTTACAAACTGTATTTTCAGTCTACAATATTTGTAGGTTAAACCACAGCATAACCTAGCTATGGTAAATTTTGAATGTCAAATGGAAATGGAATAAATAAATGTTTATCTGACCTGAAACTGAACGCAGGTATGAAACTCTGCATTGGACGTCTTCTCCAGAAGAGTTGTGTTTGTTTGTTTGGACATCAAAGTGACGGTCATGATCAGAGTCTCGTTGGGCTGCAGGAGACTGGCGCAGAATTTGGTTTCAGCTCCAGCTTCAAGAACTGCAGGAATGACCACCATGTACTTCCTGCAGAAACAGAAACACATGCACACTATAGGTATATATAAGGGCTGGACCCAATCATTAGACTAATGACATATTTAGTTTGTTGTGTAGGTACTCAGCTTTACATTATGACAGATATTTGTGTGTGTGTGTGTGTGTGTGTGTGTGTGTGTGTGTGTGTGTGTGTGTGTGTGTGTGTGTGTGTGTGTGTGTGTGTGTGCCCATGTTTTTGCTATATTGTGGGGACATTTGGTCCCCACAACTGTAGGAAAACCGAAAACTATGTCACTTGTGGGGACCTCATTTTGGTCCCCACAAGTTTAAACAGTGTTTTCTTTGACATGTTGTTGTTACTGAAAAAAGTAAAAGTGCAAAAACGTTTCTTTAGGGTTAGCCATTGTTTTGGTCTGGGTTAGGGTTTGGTTAGGGTTAGGGTTAGGGTTTAGATATGAACGGGAGTCAATGGTATGTCCCCACAATGATAGCAAGACACACACGTGTGTGTGTGTGTGTGTGTGTGTGTGTATGTGTGTGGTCAGGTGACGGCTATACTTGTGGGGACCAAATGTCCCCACAACTGTAGGTGTAGGAAAACCGAAAACAATGTCACGTGTGGGGACCTCATTTCGGTCCCCACAAGTTTAAACAGTGTTTTCTTGGCCATGTTGTTGTTACTGAATAAAGTAAAAGTGCAATAACGTTTCTTTAGGGTTAGGCATTGTTTTGGTTAGGGTTAGGGTTTGGTTAAGGTTAGGGTTAGGGTAAGGGTTAGGGGTTAGATATGAATGGGAGTCAATGGTATGTCCCCACAATGATAGAAAAACATAGTGTGTGTGTGTGTGTGTGTGTGTGTGTGTGTGTGTGTGTGTGTGTGTGTGTGTGTGTGTGTGTGTGTGTGTGTTTCTATCAGTAAAGGTGAAGTAAAAAATACACTTTGTGCAATTTTGAACAGCATTTATACTTTACAATTACACTAGCAAAACTACCAGTCAAAAGTTTTAGAATTTAAATTTTTCCAGATTTTTTATTGGAAATTATGTTTTTTTAATGTCTCATTGTACTCTCAAATGAAAGCATAGAACAAATAAACAAATTAAGTAAAAAAAATTTGTTTTTGAAACCAAAATGTATTTGAAACTTTTGATTCATCAAAGTAGCACCTTTGGCAGATATAACAGCTAAACACACTCTTTGCATTCTTTCTACAATGGAAATCAAATATTCTTCAGAAAGTTCTTCCCAACAGCCCTGTGACAGACTGGCGACCTGTCCAGGGTGTCCCCTGCCTTCACCTGAGTCAGCTGGGATAGACTCCAGCACCTAACCCACGACCCTAGTGAGGATAAAGCGGTGTATACAGAATGGATGGATGGAAGTTTTTCCCAACTCTGTAGCAGAAGTTCCCATAAATGTGTGGTTCTTGTAGGCTGTTTTGCTTTCACTCTTTTGTCCAGTTCATCCCACACCAGCTCCATGGGGTTTAAGTCTGGAGACTGTGCTGCCACTCCATGTTTTCAAGGTCACCATCTGGTTCTTTTTTCCTAAGGTAGTTCTGCGATGGCTTGGACTTCTGTTTTGGGTCATTATCTTGCTGTAGGATGAACCCCTGACTAACTATTATCATACCAGAGTGTACTTCATGAAGCTGCAGAATGCTATGGTAGACGTTTAGGTTCAGGGTTCCTCTCACTCTGATAATCCATAATAGCTTCTTCCAGTCTTCAGTAGTCCATTAATGGTGTTTCATGGTCCAGGCAAGCCTCTTTTTCTTGTTCTGTCAAACCTGTAACTCCAAGTCTTCTCTCCACAGTTAAACTGAGACTTCTCTCTAGACCACTATAAAGCTGTGCTTGAAGCTGTTGTCCTGTTGTCCTATCTCCAAGCTGTTGACTCTCAGAAACTTGTCTTCTGATTCTGTTTTGTCTTTGGGTCTTCCAGACTTCTTCCTGTCAGAGTTTCCTCCAGTTTCTGAGCCTTTTGATGGTGAAGAAAACTGGACTCACTGACACCTTGACTTTCTTCATAATTTCTCTGTAGGAAAGACCTACATTTTTAAGTGTTATGATGGCCTGTCTCTCTTTTATTGTTAATTGTATTTTCCTCACCATTTTTATACCAACACACTACTTTCTGTAGTATAATACTGTTCTAATAATGCTCTGCAGGGTTTGGCGCCACGATGTGTTCCAACACTACTTTTATGCAGACAGAGGGGGTTGGAAGTAATCTAGAAAAGTTGGGACTCCTGTAGGATTTAGTAGCACCAACTTTCAAGGCTTGATCAACCTCCATTGTTGGAGAACAGCTTTAAGTTGTTAACCCATTTCTGTTCCCTGAAAAAGGCCTTTTTGTATAATTCTGAAATGTCCATTATTTTTGCAGTCTTGCGTAACTTTATATTTTTTAACCTCTGGGAGTTCACCATTTACCTTTGTACCATTTCTAGATATTCATTGGACTTGAACTACTTGAATTTCAATTCTAAAAGAAAAATGGAGAAATTGGGGCGTTCTAAAACTTTTGACCGGTAGTGAACATACATCTGAGCTTGAGCACCTGTCGTCTCTCTCCATAGCAGAAAACATCTTGTTTCAGTTTATCTTGGCAGTTATAAAGAGGACAATAACATGACTAAGACCACACTGTGTGGGAGTACTGTAAATTGAGCAATGGGTAGACAAAGGCAGTGTTCCAACTGCGCAGTTTAATGCTGCGTGTAATAAGCTACTGAATGCCAGAGTAAATAACCAAGACCATCTTTACACAAAAGCTGTTTTTTAGCTGTTGAACAGTCCAAGAACTTACGGTTCTGCCAGCGTTGGTTCGGCCTGCATCCAGCTCAGGCACACAAACAGTGTCCATGTCCACATCTGACCCATGACTGACTGAGATGATCCTCAGAGCAGCAGGAGGCTCTGCTACTCAGACCCCCCTTTGCTCACCCATCAGATTCTCATAAACACCCACACAACATTTCGCCTATTCAGTGAAATGGCAGATCATCTGTACACACTCTGTTCATCAATCATTTATCATGACGTTCAGTTTGTACGGCTGTGTGCAAATACACCCACTCTGATAATATTTAAAAGTCCAGAGTTGATCTGTCTTTTTAAAATATTGTTTCTGTTTGCCCATACACACTTACTCTTCTCTGTCCAGACCAGCACTGTGTTCCACTGCTGTTTGGAAAGAAGTGAAGAGCTATGTGGACTGAAAATGAAGGAAGAGTGAATCGGAAACAACCAACAATAAATGTATTAAGGTGAAATTATTTAGATATTTTGCAAACAAACAAACAAAAATCATTCTTGGTAAAGTCAGTGTCACCATAATTGATAATGAATTCATATTTCAGGGATAAGGTGTTAGATAATGTGGGATCACTGCTCAGATTTCACTTAAACAACAACTTTATTTAAATATTGATGAGTAGACGAGATCTTTTTTGAGAAGAACCCAAGTGTAAGTAACAGCTTTACTGTACTAATGCCTTTTAAACTACCCTTACCAATCATATGTTAAGTTACTAGATGAATCACTATCCATCCATCCATCCATCATCTATACACCATTTATTCCTCATTAGGGTCATGGGGGGCTGGAGTCTATCCCAGCTAAAATAGGGTGATGATATAGGGCTGGACGATATGGCTAAAACTTTTATCACGATATAGCTCTTAATTTCGGTCGATACGATATAATTCCGATATCGATATAAGTAATATAAAAGCCTCAGAAAAACTGTTAAAAATGCACATTATTTTGACAGGACGCACCTCCAGTGTAAAATTTTAGAAATAAAAACTACAAAAAATTAATGTTCACTTTTTTATTTAAGAAATTTGAAATCACTGTCAAATAAACACAAAAGTCTCACCTTTTTCAATACAAATAACTTTAACTTTAAACTAAAATACAGTTATGCCATTGTTATAGATTCAAACAAAGGTGCTTCAACCAGGAAAAAAAAAAGTGCTCAGAACTGCTGCAATACACACAAAAAAGAGTGAGCGACAAACACAAATGCTCCTGACCCACAGTTTAGTCGGTGCCCGAAGCACTGCAGTCTTGTCCAGGAGTTCAGTTCAGCGGCTTTGATGATATTGGTCCCGCTATCTGTGGTGATGCAGACCTGCTGATCCTCGCTGAGTCCCCAGGACGCAAGCGCATCTTTCAGTCCGGCTGCAACAGCTTCGCCGGTGTGATCCTCGGGAAAATAGACCGTCTGGAGGCATAAGCTGACAAGCTTCCAATCTTGGTCAACAAAATGAACCGCGAGGCTCAAGTAAGGCTCGGAGGTTCTGCTTGACCACAGGTCAGCTATGGTCGCAAATTTCGTGACGGACTTCTTCAGCTGCTCCGCCACCCTCTCTCACTTCACCATAAAGTGCAGGTGTGGCTGTGCGTGAAAAATATTTACGTCCGGGGAGCTCGTATCTGTGGTCGAGGACTGACATAATTTTCCTAAAGCCCACGTTTTCCACTGTAGTAAACGGCATCATGTCTTTAGCCAAGAAGTTTGCGACGGCCTTGGTTATGTCTTTACGGCGTTTGGAGTTCTTGTCATAAGGCATGAAAACGGCGGTCTGCGTTTGCTGCATGGGCTTCTCTTTTGACTCCGCTGTCGCTGCTGCTGGGGGTGATGCTTCAGGTACGGGTTGGCTCAAATTTTTATGGTGCTTTATCTTCTGACTCTCGGCATACTCTATCGAGTGGAAATGCTTCAGATGGTGGAACAGGTTCGATGTGTTCCCGCTGCTAGTTGGCACGACTCTCCGGCATATTTTGCAGCACACTGAAACCTGAAGTTTATCGGATTTTCGATAGCCGAACCACTTCCACACCACCGAATTAGTTTTTCCTCTCTTATCAACTATTTCGTCAGCTTTTTCTTCGCTTGTGGTAGCTTGTTCAGTCACGTTTACATTACGGTCATGGGCACTCATTTTGTAGCTTTGGGGCTTTGCTTGATTGAACGGCATGTAAAACGCTGTAATTACATACTCTAATGTACTATATCGAAATATCGAAAATGTGTTTAAAACTCATATCACCGTTATTGAATAAAAATATACCGCGGTATATATTGATATTGAAATATTGTCCAGCCCTATGATGATAGGAGACAACCTGGACAGGTAACAGTCTATCACAGGCCTACATATACAGACAAACAATCACACTCACATTCACACCTACAGACTATTTAGAATCCCCAGTTAACCTCAGCATGTTTTTGGACTGTGGGAGGAAGCCGAAGAACCCAGAGAAAACCCACGCATGCACAGAGAGAACATGCAAACTCCATGCAGAAAGATCCCAGGATCTCCTAGCTGCAAAGCGAAAGCGCTAACCACCAAGCCACTGTGCAGTCCATGAATCTTTATCTTTTTTCATTTGTTCCATCACTATGTACAAATGTTCTCATTTCTCATTTAGAGTATTGTAATTCATGTGGTCTGACAGGAAACTAGACAGCTGTTCTCCCTCCTGGTTCTGTCATTTGGTTTTAGAAGATCTGGGCATGGACGGGAGACTTTGACTAGTCACAGGGCTTTTTACTGACCAGCTGAGAGGGTTTAAAGAGCAAAACAGGGTGTACTGGACCAGTGGGTCAGACAGAGAGCTTTCATTCAGGAGGCTTGTTCTTGAATCCTGGGTGAAGCCATAAATAAATGTTAACTTCTATTCTGAACCACCAGGAGAGAGCAGACTTTGACCACAGAGAGACAAAGGAGGGCTGCATGTTTTAAAGTCTGGCTTGTCAAGGTTTCTACTGGATAAATTAGTGATGGTTTGACCTTATAATCACTCTGTGTGCCAATGAGTCAAGCTCCTGCCATCATCTGTCCTCAATGTGTGTGGAAAAGAAGTAGAACAAGTAAAGAACAAGTAATGCAGAATTTCTATATCTCCAAGCACAGATACGCACACACACTATGGCGTCAGAATCGTTTCAAAAAGCGTGCGCAGCTATCAACTGAGAGTGTCACACGCACGTGCTTTGATGCCTGTGCGCCAGACGCGTAATGGAGTTTCCCCATTGACTTATAATGGCCTCCCGTTCATGCGCACGTTCACATGTGATAATTGCTGCACTCCATCATTCACACAACACGGAGCGGCCACGAGTAACATTCATGCGTTTGTTTGTTTTTTACAAACGCACGCATTAACGCTCACATGAAGATAATAGAACATTTCGGTCACGCGCTCACAAGTACGCGGATATGACGTGCGCGAACTCTGTCATGCGTAACAAAAAGCTGCGTGCATATGAAGCAGCGCGTACACGCCTGTCTGTCACTGTTTGACAAATGCTGTTACGCGTTCACACACGCGTGCGGTCGCAATTTCTGATTGTACACAATAGAACGTTGATCTGCACCGTGCCGTACTTTCTATTGTGTACAATCAGAAATTACGACCGCACGTGTGTGTGAACACGTAACAGTATTTGTCAAACAGTGACAGACAGGCGTGCAGGCGCTGCTTCATAGGTACGCAGCTTCTTGTTACGCGTGACATACAATCTGCACGTTACAATGCACGCACACGCGTAACATAATAATCATGCGTGTACACACACGTTGCTGCGAGTTGCTTTGATTGTTTTGAATCGATTCTGACGCCATACACACATGCGCACACACACACATTTTTTTTCTAGACACACATCCACACCACACTGTGACACCCCAAACTGTTTTAATTGTAAATCTATTTTCCATCATCCTGCAGTGCTTTATAGTATCACAGGAAGCAACAAAACAAATAAAGCCTGTGTTTGCTCCATGGGCCAAATGTGAAAAAAATACACAATCTAAGTCGAAAACAGTAAAAATTACAATGTTGTTGCCAAAGCTCCAGAGTAGAAGCCTAATAACAGAATGCATGATTTCATGATAATTTTAAAAAAAAAAAAAAAACAACTATCAATGAAAAATTAACAGTTTTAATGAGTTTCAGTGGAGACATTTTTGTTCTTAAGGTTCAAAGTCTAACAGTTTGACATGCATAGTGTATTATTACTCTGCCAAGGAATGCTGCAGAGTTATGTGACGATCGGCAAACATTTGGCCGTCTGTCTGTCTGTCTGTTCGCAACATTACTCAGACTACCAAATTTGGATGAAATTTTCAGGGAAGGTCAGAAATGACACAAGGACCAAGTGATTAGATTTTAACAGTGATGCGGCTTATAGTCTGGATCCACAGATTTGTTAAAGATTTCTGTATCATTGCGAGATAGCAGCATGGTGTCACTGTAACCATGACAACAAGTGAACACTACATCAGCTGCCTGCTGATGATCACATGATTGTGATCCTACTACAAATCCACCACTGAGGACTTATCGGGACTTATCTGTCAGAAATGATACAAGGAACAACTGATTAAACTGTCCGTTAGATATTTAGATTACGCGATTCAATACCCATACATAACATACGCCTGCGTTCAGCGCAAGGTGATTTTGTCTGTGGGTGCATCCACACACATGGACAAAATTGTTGGTACCCCTTGGTTAATGAAAGAAAAACCCACAGTGGTCATAGAAATATTTTGAATATGACAAAAGTATTAATAAATAAAAAGTCTATGAAAATTAACCAGTGAAAATCAGACATTGCTTTTGTACCGTGGTTTAAAAGAATTTTTTTTTTTTTTAAAAACTCATGAAACAGGCCTGGACAACAATGATGGTACCCTTAACTTAATATTTTGTTGCACAACCTTTTGAGGCAATCACTGCAATCAAATCATTTCTCTAACTGTCAATGAGACTTCTGCACCTCTCAGCAGTTATTTTGGTTCACTCCTCATGAGCAGACTGCTCCAGTTGTCTCAGGTTTGAAGGGTGCCTTCTCCAGATGGGATGCTTCAGCTCCTTCCACAGATGTTCAATAGGATTTAGATCAGGGCTCATAGAAGGCCACTTCAGAATAGTCCAATGTTTACCTCTTAGCCATTCTTGGCTGTTTTTAGCTGTGTGTTTTGGGTCATTATCCTGTTGGAAGACCCATTGTCTGCAACTGAGACCAAGCTTTCTGATACTGGGCAGCACATTTCTCTCTAGAATACCTTGATAGTCATGAGATTTCAGTGTACTTTGCACCGATTCAAGACACCCTGTGCCAGATACAGCAATGCAGCCCCAGAACATAACAGATCCTCCTCCATGTTTCACAGTAGGGACACTGTTCTTTTCTTGATGTGCTTCATTTGTCATGAACAAGGCAGTTTGAACCCAAGCAACAGGCAGACAGACAGGTGGATTATAATGAGGTTTAATATGTCGAGAATAAAGAATAATCAAACAGGAGGCACGGGGAATGAACAGAACGGGACCATAAACCGAAACTAAAAGCGACGGCGCATGGCCGCGGTGGAGACTAAACTTAAACTAAACAGATGGGGAGCGGTAACTCACTCAGTGTCCAGGGAACGGGAGACAAGGTGGGGAGCTGAACTGAGGGAGCCAGAGGTGGATATGGCGAGGACTGGAGCAGGCAAACCGGGATGACAGAGGAGGAGTGCAGAGCGGAGTGGGGGGATTTCCAAGCAGGAGAGGTAATTCCGAGAGTCCGGGATGCGGTTGTGTTCATAACGCAGCACGGCGTGCATGTGGCAGTGAGCAGAGTGCAGTTTGCAATGATCCAGCATTGGAGCTGAGGAGCGAGCCTGGCTTTATACTGCACTGATTGTCATTTGTGCCAGCTGTGCTCTCGGCACAGCCACTCGTTGTTAGGCTGATGAGCCAGAGCACCGGAGCAGGAGGGGGTGTGACATCATTTTTGTGTCTATGAACATAGAGCTGATGTGCCTTGCCAAACTGTTCCAGTTTTGTCTCGTCTGTCCAAAGGACATTCTCCCAGAAGCTTTGTGGCTTGTCAACATGCAGTTTGGCAAATTCCAGTCTG
Source organism: Acanthochromis polyacanthus (assembly GCF_021347895.1). NCBI lineage: Eukaryota > Metazoa > Chordata > Actinopteri > Pomacentridae > Acanthochromis > Acanthochromis polyacanthus. Next base: position 24,074,344 of record NC_067125.1, read on the forward strand.
GCTTTTTTATGATTTGTTTTCAACAATGATGTCCTCCTTGGTCGTCTCCCATGAAGTCCACTTTGGCTCAAACAACAACGGATAGTGCGATCTGACACTGATGTAGCTTGACCTTGGAGTTTACCTTTAATGTCTTTAGAGGTTGTTCTGGGCTCTTTTGTTACCATTCGTATTATCCGTCTCTTCGTCCTCATTTGTCATCAATTTTCCTCCTTCGGCCACGTCCAGGAAGGTTGACTACAGTCCCATGGATCTTAAATTTCTGAATAATATGTGCAACTGTAGTCACAGGAACACCAAGCTGCTTGGAGATGGTCTAATAGCCTTTACCTTGAACATGTTTGTCTAAAATTTTCTTTCTAATCTCCTGAGACAACTCTCTCCTTCGCTTCCTCTGGTCCATGTTTAGTGTGCTACACACCATTTCACCAAACAGCTCAGTGACTACTATAACCCTATAAATCGGCCGACTGACTGATTTTAAGTTTGTATACACCTGTGATGCTAATTAGAGGACACACCTTGATTGAAGAAGTCCCTATGGTCACAGTATTTTCAGTCTTTTCTCAGGGTACCATCATTTTTGTCCAGGCCTGTTTCATGAATTTATTTTTAAAACAATTCTGTTGAACCACAGTTCAAAAGCAATGTCTGATTTTCATGAGTTAATATTTATAGAATTTTTATTTATTATTACTTTTGTCACATTCAAATTATTTCTGTGACCATTGTGGGTTTTTCTTTCATTAACTGAGAGGTACCAATAATTTTGTCCACGTGTGTACATTAAAAACTCTTCAAACAAGCTATTCCTTTGTAAATGTTCACATAATTGATTTGCAACTGTTCTTTCCAGAATTTTAGAGAGAAATGGTAGGTTGGATATTGGTCTATAGTTAGTTAAAAGATTTGATTACAGCAACCTTAAAAGCCTGTGGTACATAGCCTGTTACTAGAGAAAGATTAATCAGATCTAACATTGAGGAATGAATTAAAGGTAAAGCCTCCTTGAACAGTCTAGTTGGGATAGGATCTAAAAGACATGTTGATGGTTAGGATGTAGAAACTGTTGAAATTAGTTCAGAGAGACATATAGGAGTGAAAGATTCTAAATATTCATCAGGTCTTACAGCCAATTCTAAAGCATCTGTGACGTTTGTTGGAAGGGCCAGATTAATTTTTTCTCTAATCATAACAATTTTATGTGTAAAGAAGCTCATGAAGTCATTACTGCTCAGAGCTAAAGGAATACAAGGTTCAACAGAGCTCTGAGTCTTTGTCATCCTGGCTACAGTGCTGAAGAGAAATCTGGGGTTGTTCTTGTTCTCCTCCATTAAAGATGAATAATATGTTGTCCTGGCATTATGAAGAGCTTATACATACATACATACACACACACACACATATATATATATATATATATGCAATTTTTCCAAGGTACATAAACTTCCTCTAAATTAGTGGAATACCACTTCCTTTCCAGCTTTCGGGATGCCTGCTTTAAAGTCCGCAGCTGGGAATTATACCCAGGCGCAGGTCCTCTCTGAGATTCTTTTTTACAGGTACAGCTGCCGTTAACAGGTGTGACTGGTGATTAAGTTTAACTATACCGAAGTGGCTACTCGGGTAAATTAATTATCAGAGGAAGCAGGGATAGGCGTCTGGATGTAGGTAGTGAGAAAGCTAGGCGAATTTTCCTTGTTTACCAGCTTAACAGTTCTGCAGCATCCCTCTGAGCTAGATCTCAGGGGGCAGTAGAACCGGACCCATAGGATGGAGAGCTGGTCCGGTGATTCCCTGACAGCTGAATAAGTTAATTAGGGTGTCACTGGTCCTGAGGATCAATAAGACTCTGAAAGAAAGCTTGTATCGTTTTGCAGCTATTGTCCTCAACAAGCAGCAGGTGCTGCTGTGAGCTCCTCCTCGTCCCAAAGCTCTCACAGGCTGTCCGTGTAGGATCCATAGACTGTAAGTATGTATGTATATGTATATATATATATATATATATATATATATATATATATATATATATATATATATAGTCTATGGTAGGAGCCCAGCAGCATCCCACTGTCTGATTAGAGGAGACCAGACCCACATCACTCCGCGGCCAGACGGCAGATGAATCCCGCATGCGCAAAGTCGCTGCAGACTCCGTCTTGGCTTACAGAGCGGGATATAAATAAAAACGTTTCTTCACTGCCATACTAAAAGAAATCCCTGCATTTAGCTTCTAGGTCAAAAGCATATTTTGGGTGTTTTATGCACACTTTTTGTCTCTCCCACACGTTATTCCTCTCTCCTACAACATTGATTATAATTACATGCAAACTGTTGTTATACATGACTCACCCATTGAGCAGGTCAGCTCATACAAGTATCTTGGCGTTCATTTAGACAGCTCTTTTAGTTGGATTGTCCATATGGAAAGCCTGTGTTCCCGTTTGCAGCAGAGACTGTACTTCTTGTGCAGGCTAAGACTGTATGGTGTGAACAAAAACGTTATGTTTTTATTTTATCAGGCAGTACTGGAGAGCTTAATCCGCTATGGGATGTCAGCCTGGTATGGAAACCTTACTGTAAAGATGAAAAGCAAACTGGCTCGTTTGGTGCACACAGCCATGAAGGTGATGGGGAAAAATGACTACCAATCCTTGCAGTCCATTTATGAGTGAATGGTTCTAAGGCAAGCTCAGAGGATAGTGACTGAACCGTCACATATCCTTCATACAGAATACAAGCTCCTTCCCTCAGGCAGACAGTACAGAGTCCCCAACTGCAGACTCAACCGTTTTAAGAACTCATTTGTTCCCACCTCCATCAAACTCCTAAACAATGCTGCTTAGGCCGAAGATTGTGCAATTATTACCTCCGCCAGGAGGATATGTAATCACCGGAGTTTGTTTGTCTGTCCGTCTGTGTGTGTGTTTGTCTGTTAACAGCATAACTCAAAAAGTCATGGACGGATTTTCACCAAATTTTTACAGGAAGTCCGGAAGAGCACGAGTAAGAATCGATTAGATTTTGGAGGTGATCCGAATCACCGTCTGGATCCAGGAATTTTTTGAAGGTTGAAGGACAATTGAGATATGGCTGCCAGGCGGCCGCCGGCCATCTCTCAATTGTACAGACAGAGGTCGCTGCAACGATCCCGGGCGACGGCTGAATCCCCCGCGGCAGGTTCGGGCTTCCCGGGCGAGTCGGGACCGACGAAACGAAGCAGCGGCGACGCGTACGGTACCGTCACACGCGCGCACAACGGTACGTGCGTGCAGCGGCGCCGCGTGCAAAACACTGCTGTTACACTTGTGCATGCATGTTATGCTTTCTGCACAAACTGTTGAAACTCAATACAATCCGTCCATGACTTTTTGAGTTATGCTGTTAACAGACAGACGGACAGACAGATGGCCTGGCGGAGGTAGGCGCTCTCCGAGTGCTTTTCTAGTTTTTATAGCGTATGTTTGTGTCATGTGTGACCTTTGGGACATGTGCAATACTGTTTTATGTGCAATACTGCTTTTATGTATTTTATGCACAATATTGTTTTTATGTGTTTTTTGTGCAATACTGGTAGCACAGCTCTGAGTCCAAGACAAATTTCCCCAAGTGGGACAATAAAGTATATTGAATTGAACTGGAAATTATGCAAATTAGGTGATGGACAGCCAATAGCTCCTTTTCTTACTGAGGAGTTGGCAACACTGGTCTGCTGGTAGAATCAGCCAAAGGTAGAAAACTGGTTAAAACAAACCAACGTACCAAAAACTATCTGTGAAATCCAGCAAAATTCACTGGATTTTGGTTGATTTTTTTTGTGTGAATCTTAAGAAACATTTTTATTTTTTTCCACCAAAAAAAATTCTAACTTTTTTCAAAAATGTTGAAAATGTGGAGATCTGAAGTTTTACTGTGAACATGCATATTTTTTCCACATTTTCAAACTTTAAAACAGGTCAATTTGACCTGCAGGACGACACGAGGGTTAAAGGAGCATAAGCTGATAACAGGTTAACTAAAAGTAAAAAGAGATAAAAGAGGGAAAATTTGTCTATTTTATGCAAGGTATTGATTTTTGTTTTGAACATTTTTGGTGAAAACTACGTAGCCATAAATAAGCTACCATTTCAAAATTACTTTCTTGTGTCTTTTGCCTGTTATTGTAAGTGATAGTTCTGAACCGCACTTTTGAACCTGGCCTTAGCGATGACTAAACATCTGCAGTGCTCTATATATGTCACGGCGAGCGGGTGGACCCGAGCAGAAAGCCACACTACCAGGGCTGGCTGAATGCAAGTGATTTATTGTTTGGGAGTGAAAATGGTGGCTAGGTGGGGGAAAACCAGGGTGTAGGAGCGGGGGGGTCCAGGCAGGAGTGGGGGTCCAGGCAGGACAAACCGGTGAAGGTTTGTCGGGGAGAGCCGGAGGGGAAGGAGGATGACGGGGGATCCCGAACAGCTGGCTGCGTGGAGGCAGGAGAAAAACAAAGTCAGAATAAGGCAGGAACTCAAACAGAAAATGTTAAAGGCTAGAGAGCGAACTGAACTGCATGGTTTCTGGTTCAATACTCTGGCAGGGAATGGAAGGCTGAGCCGGTACTTATTGTAGAGGTGAGTCATTAGTATGATGATTGTCAGCTGCCCGGGAGCCGTGGAGGTGGTTGATTGCCTGAGTGGAGTCAGCTGAGAAGCTAGACTCCACTCAGGCACCGAGCTGCAGGGGGAGAGACAGGGCAGAGGAGCGGATGGGAGACAGACAGGGCAGAGGAGCGGATGGGAGACAGGCAGGACAGGCAGGGCGGAGGAACAGGAGAGGGGGAGAGAAGCACGAAAGGGAGGAAACAGATGGGGAAAAGGGGTATTTGGGGATGTCAGGTGGGAAGGACGGGGGTGAGGAGGGAGCCCTGACAATATAGGTGGTTCTAAACAATATCAACATGTGGAATGAAGGCAGTAAATGCAAGGGTAGCAACAATGAAGTCATATATGGACCATAGACCGCACCTACTGGTTTGTAGACTACTGTTTGGAAGTTCAGCACTCGTCCAACGACATCTGGATATTTGGTCTCCAAATCAATAAAATAACCATTCTATTGTACTGCTGTTCTACTGTGGATCACATTTCAGTCATTACTTCATACTTGTTCTGTTGTCTAACAACAGAAACAGACAAATATGTAAATCCAGCTATAATAACATGTAGTATATGAGTGCAGAGAGTAGGAGTGTGTGTGAATTGCTTCCTTGAGATGGCCCTTGTGTGTTTCTCTTCAACTGCTTGTGCACTGCCTTAATGCTGCTGTGGTACACCACCAAACTCCTTATTGTTTAGTGATAATTTGTAGTGCTCCCACACTTCTAAAGTCTTTAGAAAAGTTCACAGTGAACTCAACTGGACTTTGCTGCAGCTGCAAAAATGTCTGACGTTGTGATGCAGTAATTACATTCTGATACTGAAGAAAAACAATTGTTAGCCCGAGGACACTACTCACATCCACATGATAGCAAAATGACAAAGTAACTCCATCAGAAAAGTCTTAAAAGTAGTAATTGAGACCATAAACTTCTCGCTTTCTCGTTAAGCCTAGGCTGACCTGTCCAGTACAAAAACCTTCCATCTCTTGTCATTATCTACAGTTTAAGACTTTCAATCTCTCTCAAAGAGAATTCTCTTGAAGCAAAGGACTGTTCAGTGTTATCCCAGGGTACCCACGGATCCTTAAAGCTGCTGTCCAGAGTTTCCGTTTGTTTTCAATTTATGTATCATTTTTAACAAAGCTTAAATGTGTTAGTCTAGTTCGATACTATAATATAAAGTTAGTATAACGCGATATGAAAATTTATTCCTGAGCTCCGCCTTCCTCTCATAGACCCCCATGTTATTCCAAAAAGCGCCGGTCGCTGCCGACCAATCAAGTTCGAGCTTCAGCTTTGTCATGCTGTCAATCAACGGTTACGCGCACAGCAAGCAAGCCCATGCAGAGGTGGGCGAGTTACGCACTACGCAACCGCGCGCACATTTGTTTTGCTTGTGGAGGAGAGATCATCAGGGCTCAGCAACTTCCAGAAAAGTTACCAATCCCACGGCTTGTCAGGCCAAGAGACTGCAGGACGTTTTTTGGCTCGGGGTGCTCGCGTCGCTCCCCGACCACGGCCTCCATAGCCCGCCTGACGGCTTCGTTTAGATGCCCGACCTCTGGAGGAAGATGTTGGGGCGTCTGGGACATACTCTTCGTCAGAGGAGTCATGCAATTCTGAACTCTAGATAGAAATAAATAAACAATGTAACACATATACACGCGTAAATGCACTAAGTTTGATAAACAACGTCATCGAGAGGGATACACGAGTGTAATCACATATTGAAACTTTACTAGTTCGTCCTAGCAGATTCATGTTATTTTGGTATTAGGACAAGTTAGACTCAATACAGCATTCTAACGTAATTCCTTTATTATTTACTAAATGTACTAAATGTAGAAGAGGGGGAAACAGCAAAACAGGTAAGATGCTGCAGCACTCCGGGCACTTCTCTCATGTACTGCGCGCGTGCACAAATAAAGGGGCGAAATCAGAGGGAGGGTGGGACCACCAGCGTTTTGGGAGACGCTGCGATTCAAACTCCGGACAGCAGCTTTAAAAAGTCTTAAAAAGTCTTAAATTCGTGTATCTAAAATTAAGGCATTAAAATGTCTTAAATTCATTAGAAATTCCTTAAATACAGTAGTCAGTGGTCTTAAATTGTCGGGTCTGTTTTTTTTTTAATCAAGGGGACTTTGAGTGACGTAAAAGTTGCGCCGAAAGTTTAATTTCGCGCAGACTCCTTCTTTCCTTTCTTCCTCGCGTCACCGGTCAGTCAGGATGGGTAAGTGGAAGTTTAAGCAGTGTTGGCTGGAGGACAGTCGGTTTCAAAGCTGGTTGAAACCTGTTGCCAATGTCGAGGAGACCAGGTCAGGGCTTAAAGTTTTCCGGTGCCGCGCCGGAAGTGTACCATTTAAAAAATTTAATTCATCTCCGTCCCGAAGGCTCCAAGCATGTGCGTCATTGTGCATTCAGTTGCTCTGCTTTAATCAACTCAATCAAACTCCAAATCTGACATTAAAAAATATACACCTTCTGTCCAGGCATGCGACTTTCTGATAGAACTTTTATCCAATTACAGTTTTCTAACTGCGAGTGCGCATCGACTGCTGGGCGCACGATATGCTGCGCCCTCTTGGTTCGGCATCGTCAGTGCTGCTGAGCCACTGATAAGAAATAACAGTATCCCACAAACAAAAATCCAAATTTGCAATATTTGTTGGTGTTTTTTGTAATTATATTTAAAGGGAATTACTGGAAACACACTGATATATATTGCATATTATTTTATTTCTGCTTGGACTGTATACCCATTCCACGTGTCCCAGTCCTGTGGCTGCCTGGTCTCTCCAGAGCACACGGAGCTCCAATCTGTGAGTGGTGCGGTGAAGAATTGAGCAGCTGATCACTGGTCAGTAGCGTTGGAGCTTGTGTTTGGCCCAAAGACGCAGATACTAAAGTTTGCTCAGACTTTGTGTGACAGAGGAGAGAGGATGTGTCTCTGCTGATTAACAAAGAGAACAGCCGCTGCCGCGATCCCTGAGCCGCGGTGTGTTGACTCGCCCCATTTTCTCTGGAATAAAATGATCAGTTCAACCTTCAGGGTTGCTCAGTGGCTTGGTGGTTAGCACTTTCACCTTGCAGCTAGAAAATCCCTGGTTCACATATCCACCTTCCTGGGATCTTTCTGCATGGAGTTTGCATGTTCTCTCTGTGCATATGTGGGTTTGGTTCTGTTTTTCGTTTGGTCCAACCGACAAAGCTAAAATTAACCACACAGCTAACATTATCCACAGAGCTAACATTACCACAGAGCTGAAATTAACCACAGAGCTAACATTAGTCACAGAGCTGAAATTAGCCACCAAGCTAATGTTATCCACAGAGCTAATATTAACCACAGAGTGAAAGATAGCCATAGAGCTAAAATTACCCACAGAGCTACAGTTAGCACTGTTGCCAACTCCTCAGTAAGGAAAGTCGCTGTTGGCTGTCCTAAAAGTCGCTAGAAGTCGCTAAATGACGTCATCGCCTAATTTGCATATTTCCCAGTTTGCATGTAATTGCAACCAACGTTGTAGGAGAGACCAAAGAGTGAATATAAAACACCCAGAATATGTTTTTGTACTAGAGGCTAAATGCTGTGGTTTATTTTAGCATGCCAGTGAAGAAACATTTTCGTTTATATGGCTCCGTAAGTCTGGATGGGATCTATAGTGACTGCGCATGCGCGATTCATCTGTCGTCTGGCTGTGGAGTGATGTGGGTCTCCCCCTCCCCTCACTCGGACTGCTGCGGGGTTACTGGACTGACAGCCTGTGCTCTGGGAGGGGGAGAAGCTCACAGCAGCACCTGCTGCTTGTTGAAAACAGTAACTGCAGAATGAGCTGAGTTTTCCTATCAGTCTCCAAAACGGCAGAAAAAGTCGCTAGATTGTCGCTAGTCGCTTTTGACAAAAAAAGTCACTAGGAGCTTTGAAAAGTCACTAAATCACTAGATTTAGCGAGAAAGTCGCTAAGTTGGCAACACTGACAGTTAGCTACCAAGTTATAATTAGCCTCCAAGCTAACATTATCCATGAAACTAACATTAACCAGAGAGCTAATATTAGCGACACAGCTAAAATTAGCCACTAAGGTACAAATAGCCGCTGCTGTGTTCCATTTATTTGTAGTTATTGGGGTGAAATCTGCATTTAGATCCTAAACACATTCAGGATATTTAGGAAACTTTCACAGGACTTAGGAGAGAAAGGTCTGAACGGTCATTGTGGTTTCAGAAGTAAAGTTAAGCTTCTGTGGATGTTGTTTGACAAGTGGTTCCTGGTTGACAGAGCTGCCTGATCATCGCTGGTCACTAGTAGGTAAACTGAGTCCCAGTAGGTACAGTCCTCCTTCAAAGGCCATGAATAGCTCCTATCCACAGTCAGCACATAATGAAGTCCAGTTTTAGGTGCCCTGTATGCATAAAGGAACAACACTCAATATGTGAAAATTATGAGTCCAGATTAACTGAACCAACCAGCTGAACTGTCAAGTTAGCGGTGTCACTCAACAGGACTGCGTGTCCCCTCAGGGTTCTGTCCTCAGGTTGTCATTCAACTGTCAAAAAGGATATTTAGTGAAGCTGACCTCTGGAGGTGTCACGATAGCTGAAGACCCTCCTTTGTGACGAGACTAGGAGGTGTGGACACAGTGGGAGTGAGACACAATAACGAGCTGATAGGAGACACACTTTTCAACAAACCTTTGTCCAAGAAAGGAAGCAAAATTCCAAAATCGCTTCAACTTATCACAGAAAATTTCTCTTTAAATCCAAAGTTTGCCATAAACTGGGACTACAGAGTAATGTCACAAATGAGTCTGGGAGTTTCTCATAAAGACAGGTTAAACTCTAGCACTGGGTGGCTGTGTGCATAGGCTGAACCAAAGATAATTCATAACCTTACATTAGATGGCACTATGAGGCAGGGTTAGTTGGGACATTGCATGGGTCAGTGTATAATCCCAAAATGGCACCACAGTTACCCTAGACCTGTTTGACCTGGAAACACTTCTAAAACATCCGGTGACATTACTACTTACAACTGAGAGAAGGAACAAGAGCTTAACTTCCAGACTATTTTAAGGCTTTATTAGTATCTGTACAGCATGAGATCCCAGCAACACAGTGTGTTAATGCAAGCAACACACAGTCTGATTAGTATCAGTGTGGCTGCTGATTAACAGAATCATTTAAGGTGACGAGTCTGTGCTCGTATCTACATTCAGAGAGCAGCGTATCACACAACATAAAACAAAAATTACTCCTTCTCATAATATAACACACTTCAGGCCACTTTTCAGGAAGTTTGTGGTTATTCTGCTTCTGCCAGCACAACTAATAGGTAGCTAATCTATCAGCTGCTTGGAGTTAAAAGCTCAGGTGATTGAGACTAGACACTCGCAGCCTGAGGAAACACTCTGGGACTGAAGAAACAGGAAGCATCACCTTATCTGTTCTCAATTAAACTGTACTGAGAAACTTGTCAGATACAGATAATTACTGCAGTTAATTATTTTTAATTTGGTTAGGGCTGCGTGTCATTATTACACGTCCACAAGAGAAATAAAAAGATCCAGATTGTAGCGGACGCTATAATGTATTGTTTACAGGTTACTATGACAACTAGAGGTATGCGTTTCTTCGTCAATTGGTTTATAATGGCACGGCTGTTTAGAGAAATAATTAACATGATATTGTAGTTTGGAATGTTTATTTTATTTGTACTTACGTGCTTAAAAGAAAAAATTTATTTATCTGTTTTTTGCTTTGATAAGTTACGTGATCGCACGACCCGGAAGAGCATGTAGCGGAAGTGCAGGTTAAAAAAAAGAGTAGCGGGAGAACGGGAGAGATGTATGTGAAGCGGCAACGGGAGCAGAAAGAGGTTGTAAAACAGCAATTAAGAGACAAGGACTCCCTGAAATATCATTCTACTGCTGGTCAAACAGGCGCACACGGTAAACTTTGTCTCGCTATTCCTTTATTGATCTGTTACTTGCTGGAAAAGCGTTATTTATGTTTAACGTTATTATGAATGTGAGTGTGACACCGTATTTGTATATGGTTTTAGTTTTCACGGTGTTCCATGGCTGCCACGACCTGAAAGAAAGGAATAAATTACCGTGGACATCAGTACGAAGCGTGAAGTCCTTTTTTTTTGAGTGGACCACAGTAGCTACACAGATGTCTCTGGATTTTAAATTAAACTGCCTACTACACCATGACTATGCAACAAACCAGCACAACCACACACATCTGTATTCTTGTTCACAAATCAGTTTAAATGTATGCCCAAATTCTCTACCATATTTATATCTAATATTGGTGGAGAATGCTGGCATCTAATTAAATACAGTATATAGATGGTAGAGAGCGTCAAGATCCTGTGGGACTTCCATATCCATCCATTATCTATATACCACTTTATCCTCTGTAGGGTATCAGGGGTCTGGAGTCTATCTCAACTGACTGAGAGTGAAGGCAGGTTCATCTGGACAGGTAACAGTCCATCACAGCGCTACACATAGAAACAAACAACCAGCACACTCACATTCACACCTACAGACAATTTAGAATCACCAATAAACCTCAGCAGGTCTTTGGGCTGTAGGAGGAAGCTGGAGAACCTGGTGAAACAGCCAAATGTGTTGTTGAACTGTTGCTCCATGATCCTTCTTCATTAGACCTGCTCCATCAGACTTCTGTTTCCTAAACTAATTACACTTGTGTGGTCACTATTTTCAGAATGTTGATGAAGTCATCCATGCTTTTAGTGTATCTGGAGGTTCAACATGTGACCTTCTTCCACAAAGATACCGAAGCTTTAATATCGATGGACCAAGAGCATTCAAGGAAAAGGAGACTCTGCTGAGAAATAATGCTAAAGATTTTGATGATTGAATTATTTTAATGATTTTAATCAAATGTCATTAATCTGGTAAATGTTTTGAAAAGGATTCATAAGAACAATGATTCATAAACAAAGACACTCATTTTACACAATAGTTGACATGTCAATTTTTCAGTTTCCATCCGACGGTTTTTATGCACAAAGTTCAGTAGAAACAGGTTCATAGAATAACTGAAGACACTGAGGACTTCAGATGAATGAAACTCGACTTTTCTTTTTGCTTCCTGAAGACACCACTTATCAGGTACTTAGAATGCATCCTGACATCCCTCACTAGGTAGTTTTAGCTCCATCTCCATCAGGTGAGTTGTGGGTCACTAAAGAACCTTAAGTCATATGTTTGTGATTTGAGAATAAAAACCTGAGACTCCCCACCAGTCAGTTAGAAATGAGGAAGACTCCTGGATAAAGGAGAAATAAGAATCAAAAGAGAAGTCCAGCTGCTCCTCCTGAAACACTGAGGATTAACAGGACCTGGAAGACTGAAAATCTACAGATGATAAATGATAAAATCAGAAATCAGGTGATTTAAGGAATCACACAGATGAATGTTTGGTGTTTGAGTCTGAGGAAGATCTGCTTCACAGTTCAGAGAAGATGAAGGTGAACAGAACCAGCAGCTGATCTTCACTCAGCAGAGTTTCTGTTCTCTGAAACTCTCAGACCTTCAGATCACACAGAGACACCGAAGAATCTGAGGAGAGTACGAACCCAGGATACAGAAGTTCAGTGAAGGTGGTGCTGAAGGTGTAGAGACAAATTCGGGAACCAAAGGAGACTCTGTAGAAGGACAGAACTCCAGCAGGAACGTCCACATAAACTCCTATTCTGTGAGAGAGTGAAGAGGATCTGATGGATATTACTCTGTTGTTGTGTCTGAAAATGTAACCCTCAACATCAGAGCAGAACAGAATCCAGGACTGATCGTTATGTCCAAACAGACTACCATCACCTTGTTCTTTCCTTCTGTTTCCTCTGTAACTCACTGATATTAGAACCACTCCATTCCACTGGACCTCCCAGTAACAGCAACCAGTCAGACCAGTTGAACACAGCAGCTGAGGCCAGTAGTCAAACCTGTCTGGATGATCAGGATATGACTGATTCTCCTCTACCCATTTCACCTTTGTGTTGTTGTCAGTCTGAGGATTCTGTTGACTGTGTTCATGTTGACTGTGAGTTTGCAGGAATCTGATGGAGAACAAACAGAACAGAGCTGCAGTTAATCATCTGCTGGTTGTTGAGTTGCGGCAATAAAAGTGAAAATAAAACATGAATGAAGCTTCAAAGACACTCACACATGTTCAGTTGGTGAGCTCCTCCATGTCCAACCTGCAGAAGAACCAAAGTCACAACCAGCTTCATAAATGGTTGTATTTATATAGCACTTTTACATGATGATATGTCACATTTACCCATTCACACACTGATGGCAGGAGCTGCCATTCCAAGTGCTCACCACGACCCATCAGGAGCAATTAGGGGTTCGGTGTCTTGCTCAGGGACACCTTGACATGAGCACAACGGGCCGAGAATCAAACCTGCAACCTTCCAGTTACAAGACGGCCACTCTACCCACTGAGCCATGCCGCCCTCCACTCAAATCAGCAGGAAACATCAGAGACACAGTCTGTCCATCTGTCTGTACTGAGTCCATCTGTCTGTACTGAGTCCACCTGTCTGTACTGAGTCCACCTGTCCATACCTGAGAGTTTTCAGTCTGCAGTCTGGATCTTGTTGTAGAGTCGACAGCAGCTTCTTTCCTGAGTCTACTGGATGGTTGTAGCTCAAGTCCAGCTCTCCCAGATGGTTGATGTTTAATCTCAGAGCTGAGACCAGAGAAGAACATCCTTCCTCTGAGACCAGACAACCTGACAGACTAAACACACAAAGGCTCAGTATAGAACGTTCCAGATGATTCTTTACAAACAGTTGAAACCTGACCTGAGAGCTTGCAGTTCACAGTTTGGACTCTTCAGTCCATCAGAAAGAAGCTCCACTCCTGAATCCTTCAGGTTGTTGTCACTCAGGTTCAGATGTTTCAGACTGAAGGACTCAGAGCTGAGGACTGAGTTCAGATCTTCACAGCTTCTCTCTGAGAGGTTACAACTGCTCAGTTTGAAGAACAAATCTGAGTACAATTAATGAGGACATTCTTCATATAAACTCAAGCACAGATGGTCAGGCAGTTAAATCCAGACCTGAGAGTTTCCAATTCACAGTTTGGACTCTTCAGTCCATCAGAAAGAAGCTTCACTCCTGAATCCTTCAGGTTGTTGTCATATTTGAGAGCTGATTGGTTTATAGTTTTAAAGAACTAAATATATAATAATAAGGATGAACATATTTATTTAGAATATTTCAACTCTTATATTTCAAAATAACACAAGATGGATTTATACACGCTGACACATACAAATGCACAAATACACACATAACAAACACAAATACACACATACATTCACAAAGACTTTCATAAATACACAAAGACACACGCAAACAAAGATACACACGTGGACAAAATTGTTGGTACCCCTCAGTTAAAGAAGGAAAAACCCACAATTCTCACTGAAATCACTTGAAACTCACAAAAGTAACAATAAATAAAAATTTATTGAAAATTAAATAATCAAAATCAGCCATCACTTTTGAATTGTTGATTAACATAATTATTAAAAAAACAAACTAATGAAATAGGGCTGGACAAAAATGATGGTACCCATAACTTAATATTTTGTTGCACAACCTTTTGAGGCAATCACTGCAATTAAACGATTTCTGTATTTGTCAATGAGCGTTCTGCAGCTGTCAACAGGTATTTTGGCCCACTCCTCATGAGCAAACAGCTCCAGTTGTCTCAGGTTTGATGGGTGTCTTCTCCAAATGGCATGTTTCAGCTCCTTCCATATATGTTCAATGGGATTCAGATCTGGGCTCATAGAAGGCCACTTTAGAATAGTCCAACGCTTTTCTCTCAGCCATTCTTGGGTGTTTTTGGCTGTGTGTTTTGGATGGTTGTCCTGTTGGAAGACCCATGACCTGCGACTGAGACCAAGCTTTCTGACACTAGGCAGCACATTTCTCTCCAGAATGCCTTGATAGTCTTCAGATTTCATCGTACCTTGCACACTTTCAAGACACCCTGTGTCAGATGCAGCAAAGCAGCCCCAAAACATTACTGAGCCTCCTCCATGTTTCACCGTAGGGACAGTGTTCTTTTCTTCGTATGCTTGGTTTTTGAGTCTATGAACATAGAGTTGATGTGCCTTACCAAAAAGCTCCAGTTTGGTCTCATCTGTCCAAAGGACATTCTCCCAGAAGCTGTGTGGCTTGTCAACATGCATTTTTGCAAATTCCAGTCTCGCTTTTTATGAGTTTTTTTCAGCAGTGGTGTCCTCCTTGGTCATCTCCCATGAAGTCCACTTTGGCTCAAACAACGACGAATGGTGCGATCTGACACTGATGTACCTTGGCCTTGAAGTTCACCTTTAATTTCTTTGGAGGTTGCTCTGGGCTCTTTGGATACAATTCGAACGATCCGTCTCTTCAATTTGTCATCAATTTTCCTCTTGCGGCCACGTCCAGGGAGGTTGGCTACTGTCCCATGGGTCTTGAACTTCAGAATAATTTGAGCCACTGTTGTCACAGAAACTTCAAGCTGTTTAGAGATGGTCTTATAGCCTTTACCTTTAAGATGTTTGTCTATAATTTTTTTTTGGATGTCCTGGGACAATTCTCTCCTTCGCTTTCTGTTGTCCATGTTCAGTGTGGTACACACCTTTTCACCAAACAGCAGGGCGACTACTTGTCTCCCTTTAAATAGGCAGACTGACTGATTATGAGTTTGGAAACACCTGTGATGTCAATTAAATGACACACCTGAGTTAATCATGTCACTCTGGTCAAATAGTTTTCAATCTTTTATAGAGGTACCATCATTTTTGTCCAGGCCTGTTTCATTAGTTTGTTTTTTAAAATAATTATGTTAATCAACAATTCAAAAGTAATGGCTGTTTTTGATTATTTAATTTTCAATAAATTTTTATTTATTGTTACTTTTGTGAGTTTCAAGTGATTTCAGTGAGAATTGTGGGTTTTTCCTTCTTTAACTGAGGGGTACCAACAATTTTGTCCACGTGTGTACAAACACACGCATGTACAGTCATGGCAAAACGTATTAGACTACCCTTGTTTTCTTCAATTTCTTGTTCATTTTAATGCCTGATACAGCTAAAGATATATTACCTGAAAATGCAGCTGATTCCATCATACTTTATGTCCTGTTTGACATGTTTTAGCTTATTTGAATTCCCAGGGTATATAAGAGGTCATTTCATGTCATCAGCAGCACTGCACATTTAAAGGCCATAAGATGTAGCACAACTCAGAAGCTGTCAGTTCTCACATAATGCCTAAAACTAAAGAATTATGTGAAGCCACAAAGGCAGCCATCTTGGCACTGCTGGAAATTGGCATGAGTGAGAGACCGGTAATGAAAAAACTGAAGATCTCCAAGTCAGCCGTTCATTACACCAAGAAAAAACAATCGCAACATGGCTCTACCAAACTGCTATCTGGTCATGAAACGTCTTTCGACTGCCAGATGACCGTCACTCATCTGTTCCTATGGCAGGAATCGTCATCAGACCTCCAGGGACCTTAAAAATGAGTGAACACTGCAGAGAAATGGTACTTGGACAAGGACAGTTGGAAACCAACTTCTAGAAGCTGGTCTGAAGTCACACAGGGCAGGAAGAAGCATGTACAGGTCTACTCTCGAAAACAGTCTTCTTCCATCAGCTGGAAAACTTTTTCCTGCCTCCAATGACTGGATTTTCTAAAAAGACAAGGTCAGTTAAAGCCTGGATGGAGAACCAGAACATTGGAACCATGCCTTGGCCTGTTCAATCACCAGATCTAAATCCAACTGAGAAAACCTGCGGAAAACCATCAAACGCTAAATGGAGAACCACAAGCACAGAAACAAAGCAGATTAGTTAGAATTAGTGCAACAGGAATGGGCTGCTGTGACAGTAGAACAATGTCAGAAGTTAGTGGAGAGTATGCTAATATGCATGCCTGCAGTCATCAGAAACAATGATTATGAATCAGTACTAACTCCTGCGTGGATCATGGGACTAAAACAGACAGAAAAGAAAACATGGAACCCTAAAAGCTGTTTTTGGCAGTACAATGCCAAAGTTATTGATGGAAGAACTGTAGTGATTTTGGTTATTATCAAGAAAATCATGGTAAATGTCTGATATCAGCTCTTAAATTAAACTTTTATGAGCTATTTTTGTTGTTATTATATCTGTCCAAACAAGCGTACCTTTAGTTATACCAGGTGTTAAAACAAAGAAGAAACTGAAGAAAACAAGGGTGGTCTAATCATTTTTTCCATCACTGTATATATACATACATAAAAACATATGCACAAAGACACACACTTATATACATATACACACAAACACACACA
This sequence comes from Acanthochromis polyacanthus, assembly GCF_021347895.1. Lineage (NCBI taxonomy): Eukaryota > Metazoa > Chordata > Actinopteri > Pomacentridae > Acanthochromis > Acanthochromis polyacanthus. The sequence goes on from NC_067125.1 coordinate 24,091,360, forward strand.
TATTTACACATATAGATATACAAACGCACACAAAAACAAAGACACACACACACATACCTACACAAGGACACACATTCACATATACACATGCAAACACACACTCACACAGATGTCATTATGTGTGTCACTTCTGTTGTTTTGTGTTTTATTTTAATAATTTTACATCTCGTTTGTTAAATTTTGCGTCTTGTTTTAATTGTTTTGTGTCTTGTTGTCGTCATCTGATTCCCCGATTTCGTGTGTTTGTCGCCTTTATCAACAGATTCTGGTTCAAACTGGATCAAACCTCCACATTTATCTAATGACATCAGTTTCCTTGTCCTTTTAGCTGACAGATGAACGGTTTAATGAAACCATCAGCAGTTAGTGGCGTTGCTCAACACTCAGATCAACATTTCCACAGAAATCTGATAAAGAGTTTTTTTTTCCTGTTTGCACCTTCAACCGGCTGCATGTTTTATTCATCCAGTATTTAAAGGAGCTGAAGGGCAGAAAACAAAACAATAAAGTTTAGTATTATTGATTATTTGTCTTACTAGAATCTAAAAACCTGGAATCAACATGTTTCTAGCAAGTTTTACCAACTCTGGAACATCATATGTTGTCTAAAGATATTCAACTATTTATACTTTGAAAGACTCTAGAAGCTCAACCAGACAGAGTGGGTTTGTTTTCTCTCATCTTTAACATTTTTATCTCCTTACTGTCATTTTGTGTCTCGTTTTTGTTTGTTTTTTTGGTCTCGTTTATGTATTTTGTTTATCCTATTTCTATTGTTTTGTGTCATTTTTGTTGTTTTGTGCCTTGTTTTGGTCATTTTGTGTCTCGTTTTTTGTTGTTTTGTGTCATTTTGTGTTGCATTTCTGTTGTCTGATTTGTTTCTCTTTTTTTGTTTTATGCCTTGCTTTTTGTTGTTTTCTGTGATTTTAAGTCTTGTTATTAGGGGTGTAACGAAATGGTCAACTCACGAAATGATATGAAATACGAAACAGGGCTCATGATACAAAATACTCACGATATGAAATAAAGATTAAAGAAAATCCCCAACAGTAGGAAGTTATGCAAAAATATCATTTTCTTTATTTTCTTCCTTATGCAGACATACAAAAAATAATGCTGCATCAGTACAAAATAAATGCTCTTTGAAAATAAACAAAATTGTAGTTCGTTGTAGGTACATCATGGTAGTTGTACTCGCCGCAGTATACGGCAAACTGTTGCGGCATATTTTGCACACGGTTTTTGTTTTATCCGCAATTTTCTCACCATTCTCTTGTCGTTTACATAGGAAGTCAAAATACACTCAACAAAAATATAAACGCAACACTTTTGTTTTTGCTCCCATTTTTTGAGATGAACTCAAAGATCTAAAACTTTTCCACATACACAATATCACCATTTCTCTCAAACATTGTTCACAAATCTGTCTAAATCTGTGATAGTGAGCACTTCTCCTTTGCTGAGATAATCCATCCCACCTCACAGGTGTGCCATATCAAGATGCTGATTAGACACCATGATTAGTGCACAGGTGTGCCTTAGACTGCCGACAACAAAAGACCACTCTGAAAGGTGCAGTTTTATCACACAGCACAATGCCACAGATGTCGCGGCATGCTGGCAGCAGGAATTTCAACCAGAGCTGTTGCTCGTGTATTGAATGTTCATTTCTCTACCATAAGCCGTCTCCAAAGGCGTTTCAGAGAATTTGGCAGTACATCCAACCAGCCTCTGGTGAATGAATATCTTCATTCGTAGACTGTGACCGCCGAGGTTCACCACCGAATGCTACAGGGGGTCCTTCCTACCTGAGCCAGTCAGACTGAACAATTCCTCCCCCTTCTGCAGAAGGGATACATAATGAACAAACCTTTCTATGTGCGATATAACCGGACTCTTTCCTAGTAGACTTAAGGGCAATACATCTGTTTACTCTACTTCAGTTCATTTTTTGTTAATCTTTCTAGTTTTTAGTATTAGTATACAGTTTACATCTTGTACTTGTGGCATCTAATTTTATTTTTTAATTTATTTTAATTCTTATTTTTTTGAGACACTTTACACACTTCAGAAACTTCACACACTGTGACACTTCACACAAACACTTTTAGAAACTTACTTTTGAACTTAGTTTTTTGTACTTTGTATTCTTTGTTACCTCTGAGTAATTGTGTTTATTCCACTAACCTTTGTTTATTGTTTGTTGTAGTCTGGGCAAAATAATTTCCTCCGGGATGAATAAAGTAGATCTTACCTTTAAGTTAGCACAGATCCAGGCTACAGCTAGCAGAGATCCAGGCTGAAGCTAGCAGATGTCCAGGCTAAAGCTAGCAGAGGTCCAGACTAAAGCTAGCAGAGATCCAGGCTAAAACTAGCAGAGGTCCAGACTAAAGCTAGCAGAGTTTAGGGTTGCTACCTTTCAGAAATGAAAATAAAGGACACCCACCACGACTCCTCGGGGCCACAGTTCAGTAAAATTGAACAGACATTCACAGATTCAGACTTCCGGCATCAATAACTCATTAGATATACATTGTCAAAACATAAACTATGCCTCTTTCCCATCGTTGTAAGGCAGACAATGTGCTACAAGCCCAGCTTTATCAAAGTAGCTGTCTATCAAACTGCAGGAATATCACTGGTGTCAACTGGAGCCAGCTGAAGGCTGCAGTGATTCTGTTGACAGTACAGTGTATCAGAGTGAGGTTATTGAATATTTGTGTCTCTCTTCCCTGTTGCAGCAGTTTTGCAATTTGCAGGCGGTCCCTGTTCACAGCCGGCTGCTCATAGACACCAATGTTATTTCTGCAACTTGAAAGACAGCTACTTTTGATAAAACTGGGCTTGTAGCACATCATCTGCCTTACAGCGATGGGAAAGAGGCATCGTTTATGTTTTGACAACCTATTTCTAATGAGTTATTGATGCTGGAAGTCTGAATCTGTGAATATCTTTCCAAGTTTACCAAACTTGGGGCCACAACCACCCAAGGAGTGGTATATTTAATTTTGAAAAAAGCATTTAGTCATACTTAAAGCTTTAAGTGCTTTACTAAGAGTTTTGTATTGTTTTATGATCACAGGTTCTGTCTAAAAAGATGTGGCATCATTATAGCCTTATAAGGTGCAGTCAATTCCAGCCATTTTCAGTACAAAAAATCGCTAATATTTTATTTGTAAATAAAAATATGACAAGAAATACAGGGAATATTGGACGCGCATCGCGAGGTGCATTTCCTCGAAAACGACCTATTCGTGGATTATATACCGACTTCAAGACATGTTTTTGACAAAATATTTTACTGGCTTGTTTCGTCTGGATGTCCAAGGTTGGATTATGGAATATTTTCATCTGTGTGTAATAATGAACCCGCAAATGTGAGTCGCACTGTGTACGTTAAAGCCGTGTATAGAGAACGGATGGATGGATATTCGTTGTTTGTCGGACAAATGTGTTTATATTACCCGCTGTGGTAATCACATCTGAAAGTGGTTTATTCCGGCGGATTCATGAGAATCTAAGCTTTCCATCGGTGTATAGTGTTTGTATATTCGCGTTTGCAGCTTCAGACATTTAAGGAAATGTTTATGCAGATCTCAAAGGCGGAACACTGAAGCGCAACAGGTTAAACAGTGAAACCATACTAATAAAATGTAATGGCCAACCAGTGTGTAATACTGGATTCTGCAAAAACTGAATGCAGAATACTGGACAAAGAAATTCTCTACAGATATTTTTCCCATCTAAATCTTTTCTTAACACAATGAATGTATTAACTTATTTATGCGTGTATGAATGTATTTACTGACTTATTTATTTAGTACTGTTAACATATCAGGGTTCTGAGTGAGTTTTTCTTTAGATAGGCAAAGGCCATTTATTGATCACATATACGCTATTAAATAAATGATATTTAAAAAACAAAAGCATTTAAAATACTATTAAACAACTTAGGCATTTATTGAGTCACTAAAATACTGTAGAGTCTACGGCCACATTAGTCTGACTATAATCATCCTCCGGTAAATTCACAACCATGTACTGATGTCCCTTACCAAAGGGACTTCAGGAGATGATTAGATGATGATAAACTGTGACCTGCTGGTTGGGTTCTCTCTGTTCTCATGTTTCTTACATGTTGGTCTCCTGATGCTGCCTTACTTCAGCTGGTCTGTGAGCAACAGAAAACACAGTTTGTCCTGTACCTATTGCCAGGGGTTCCAGTCTTCCAGTCTGTGCTTTTGAAAACGTTTTTGCTTCTTTGGACGTGGTGGAGTTTCAGGTGTAGACATTTTTAAACACGTGGAAGCAGCAGCATCTGTAACCAGGAAACCCGTGACAGGACCGGCAAACAGAGAAGTTTGCCTCACTGCATAGGTCTACGGAAGATGAAACTGGCTGCCCTTAATATTTCCTGTGTTTTATTTTGTTTATTATGCAGTTTTGATGCGTGTGTGACAGACGTGTATGGGAGATTTATGAAAATACGGAACAATTAGCATCCCGTATTGAATCAATACGGGACGCTACAATTAATTGTCAAATACAGGTCCTTCTCAAAAAATTAGCATATTGTGATAAAGTTCAGTATTTTCTGTAATGTACTGATAAACATTAGACTTTCATATATGTTAGATTCATTACACACAACTGAAGTAGTTCAAGCCTTTTATTGTTTTAATATTGATGATATTGGCCAAAAAGTAAAGAAAAACCAAAAATCCATATCTCAAAAAATTAGCATATTCCATCCGACCAATAAAAGAAAAGTGTTTTTAATACAAAAAAAGTCAACCTTCAAATAATTATGTTCACTTATGCACTCAATACTTGGTCGGGAATCCTTTTGCAGAAATGACTGCTTCAATGCGGCGTGGCATGGAGGCAATCAGCTTGTGGCACTGCTGAGGTGTTATGGAGGCCCAGGATGCTTTGATAGCGGCCTTAAGCTCATCCACAGTGGTGGGTCTGGTGACTCTCAACTTCCTCTTCACAATATCCCACAGATTCTCTATGGGGTTCAGGTCAGGAGAGTTGGCAGGCCAATTGAGCACAGCAATACCATGGTCGGTAAACCATTTACCAGTGGTTTTGGCACTGTGAGCAGGTGCCAGGTCGTGCTGAAAAATGAAATCTTCATCTCCATAAAGCTTTTCAGCAGATGCAAGCATGAAGTGCTCCAAAATCTCCTGATAGCCAGCTGCATTGACCCTGCCCTTGATAAAACACAGTGGACCACCACCAGCAGCTGACATGGCACCCCAGACCATCACTGATTGTGGGTACTTGACACTGGACTTCAGGCATTTTGGCATTTCCTTCTCCCCAGTCTTCCTCCAGACTCTGGCACCTTGATTTCCGAATGACATGCAAAATTTGCTTTCATCCGAAAAAAGTACTTTGGACCACTGAGCAACAGTCCAGTGCTGCTTCTCTGTAGCCCAGGTCAGGCGCTTCTGCTGCTGTTTCTGGTTCAAATGTGGCTTGACCTGGGGAATGCGGCACCTGTAGCCCATTTCCTGCACACACCTGTGCACGGTGGCTCTGGATGTTTCTACTCCAGACTCAGTCCACTGCTTCCGCAGGTCCCCCAAGGTCTGGAATTGGCCCTTCTCCACAGTCTTCCTCAGGGTCCGGTCACCTCTTGTAGTTGTGCAGCGTTTTCTGCCACGCTTTTTCCTTCCCTCAGACTTCCAACTGAGGTGCCTTGATACAGCACTCTGGGAACAGCCTATTCGCTCAGAAATTTCTTTCTGTGTCTTACCCTCTTGCTTGAGGGTGTCAATGATGGCCTTCTGGACAGCAGTCAGGTCGGCAGTCTTACCCATGATTGCGGTTTTGAGTAATGAACCAGGCTGGGAGTTTTTAAAGGCCTCAGGAATCTTTTGCAGGTGTTTAGAGTTAACTCGTTGATTCAGATGATTAGGTTAATAGCTCGTTTAGAGTACCTTTTCAGAATATGCTAATTTTTTGAGATAGGGATTTTTGGTTTTTCTTTACTTTTTGGCCAATATCGTCAATATTAAAACAATAAAAGGCTTGAACTACTTCAGTTGTGTGTAATGAATCTAACATATATGAAAGTCTAATGTTTATCAGTACATTACAGAAAATACTGAACTTTATCACAATATGCTAATTTTTGAGAAGGACCTGTAAAGGACGATTCCGTATTTTAAGGAACAGGTGGCAACCCTAGCAGAGGTCCACACTAAAGCTAGCAGAGGCCCAGTCTAAAGCTGGCAGAGATCCAGACTGAGGCTAGTTCGATAGCTCTGCCAGCAGGTAGACCAGCAGAGAGCATGTTTATTTTGAGAAGCAGAATTCTTTCTTCGTTGTAGATTTTAAAGTCTGTAGGAGCAGCCAAGTATGCAGCTGTTGGTTGTAAAAGCAAACCTTCATTGATTGACTGTTAGTTTAAACTTGGAGACTTCCTAAAACACAGTAAGAAGTAAAGACATTCAGAGCGCATTGACAAACAGACAGAGGACTGTTCTGTGTCTTGTTTTAGTCATTTTGTGTGTGAGGCTTCATCAGTCAGCTGTTTGGTTCATAAAATACCTGAAAATGGTGAAAAATCTGAATTTCAGACAGCAGATGTCTGTTTTGTCCAAAGATGTTGAGTTTGGTGTCATAGAGGAGGGAAGAAAGCAGAAAATATTCACATTTAAGAAGCTGCAATCACAGAATTTAAGCTTTTTATTATTTAAAAATGCTCAAATCCATGAATTTATTATTCTAATAGTTACTAACTGTGCAGCCATGTTTAGGTATCTGGACCAAATGTGTTTTAATCTGTATTTCTGATCTGTATTTTCAGGAAATTCTACGCGATAAGACAATTTCCTTTTCTCAGCTTTTACCTTTGCAGCAGCACTGAGGAAATCTGCCCACAGAAGCTTTTTTTCTTTTGTTGCACGGTTTAGTTTAATTTTACAGATGTTCCCTGTTTTTGGTTATTTAGAATTAAAAAACAGTAAAATGACAGCAAACAATGCAACGTTTTACCATGAAATGAAACTATTTTACTGGATTTAAATCAGCAAATGTCCTCATTTTACAGATGCGTGGAATAATTTGATATGTTTGGTTCACCAGAAATAATTCTTTAAACTGGTGTTTTACTGATTGTGTAAAATTACAGATAATGTTCCAGAAATTTACAGAATAAAAGTATTAATTTACAAATTGACTGTAACAGAAAAAAGATGCAAATAATGTCGACATCAAAGATTTTATTTATTCTTTGAAATTTCATCTGATATATTATTATATATTCCCATATTTTTTACAGTATATAAATTAATTATCATTTATACATTTTATCTAAATGGTAAATAATTATTTAAAGTATTATTTTACAGAATTTCTCTGTTCTGTTAAATTAACTATTGAATAAAATATTTTTATTTATTGCATAATTATTATTTTTATGTTTTTAACAGTAATTTTACTTAGAAATTATTTGTTTTACTGGAAACAATTCCAAAAAAAATTCACAGATATTTGAAAGAGAAAAATATATATATTTTAATTTTTTTTAAATATTTTATGTAATAAACAGTAACTTTAGATAAATAATCAAAAATAAATAAAAATAAATAATAATGTAGCCACAAGGGGACACAAGTCAGTGTCTTATTGTGCCAGTCCCAAGCCCGGATAAATACAGAGGGTTGTGTCAGGAAGGGCATCCGACATAAAACTTTGGCCAAATCAATCATGCGAATCAAATGTATGACTTCCATACCGGATCGGTCGAGGCCCGGGTTAACAACGACCACCATCGGTGCTGTCGACCTACAGGGTGCCGGTGGAAAATGGACGACTGCTGGTCAAAGAAGGAGGGGAGGAAGGTGTGTTCATAGGAAGAGAGAGAAGAGGAACACCAAGAGTCTAGGACTGAGAGTAGGGACTTTGAATGTTGGAACTATGACAGAAAAAGATAGAGAGCTGGTTGACATGATGCAGAGGAGGAAGGTGGACATACTCTGTGTCCAGGAGACCAGGTGGAAAGGAAGTAAAGCTAGAAGTTTAGGAGCAGGGTTCAAGTTGTTCTATCATGGTGTAGATAGGAAGAGAAATGGAGTAGGAGTTATCTTGAAGGAAGAGTTTGTTAGGAATGTCCTGGAGGTAAAAAGAGTGTCAGATCGAGTGATGAGCCTGAAGCTAGAAATCGAAGGTGTGATGTTCAATGTTGTTAGTGGGTATCTTCCACAGGTAGGATGTGAGCTGGAGGAGAAGGAAAAATTCTGGTTGGACCTTGATGAAGTGATGCAGAGCATCCCTAGAAATGAGAGAGTTGTCATTGGTGCAGACTTCAATGGACATGTTGGTGCAGGAAACAGAGATGATGAGGAGGTCATGGGCAGGTTTGGTATCCAAGAGAGGAACGCAGAAGGACAGATGGTGCTTGACTTTGCAAAAAGGATGGAAATGGCTGTAGTGAATACTTTCTTCCAGAAGTGGCAGGAACATAGGGTGACCTATAAGAGTGGAGGTAGGAGCACACAGGTAGACTACATCTTGTGTAGACGGTGTAATCTGAAGGAGATCAGTGACTGCAAAGTAGTGGTAGGTGAGAGTGTAGCCAAACAGCATAGGATGGTGGTGTGTAGGATGACCCTGGTGGTGAAGAAGATGAAGAGGGCAAAGGCAGAGCAGAGGACCAAATGGTGGAAGCTGAAAAAGGAAGAGTGTTGTATGACTTTCAGGAAAGAGTTGAGACAGGCTTTGGATGGTCAGGAGGTGCTTCCAGATGACTGGACAACTACAGCAAACGTGATCAGGTAGACAGGTTGGAGAGTACTTGGTGTGTCATCTGGAAGGAAAGGAGATAAGGAGACTTGGTGGTGGAATGAGGAGGTGCATGTAACACACCTCAGTCACGGAGGCTTCAAGTTGTGGCCGACATCGTGTGCGTTTATTTTCAGCCATAAAACAGCGATACAGCTTCCTTGCTCAGTTTCTACTTCCACTACCTCACTTCTTCGCGCACTTGTGTGATATCCAATAAGCTCCCCCTTGTGGCGAGAAGTATTAACAACAATGGTTATCTCATCTGCCCAGATTGCCCACAACCTATGCAGACACAGAAGAGCTTCAAATACAAACACTACACTGACCCAACCACTTTTGCTACAAATGTCAAGATGAACAACAAATAAACAATAAACAAATAAACAATACATAAAGGGGTGCCTGTGTTTCCACACTTCTCTACATGCAGGAGTGGATCCAGAGAAAGAGGTTAGCTAAGAAGACGTGGGACACTGAGAGGACTGAAGAGAGTAGACAGGAGTACAGGGAGATGCAGCGTAAGGTGAAAGTAGAGGTGGCAAAGGCCAAACAAGGGGCTTATGATGACTTGTATGCTAGGTTGGAGAGTAAGGAGGGAGAGACTGACCTGTATAGGTTGGCAAGGCAGAGAGACAGAGATGGGAAGGACGTGCAGCAGGTTAGGGTGATAAAGGATAAGGATGGAAGTGTGTTGACAGGTGCCAATAGTGTGATGGGAAGATGGAAAGAGTACTTTGAAGAGTTGATGAATGAGGAAAATGAGAGAGAACCAAGAATAGAAGAGGTGACTGTTGTGGACCAGGAAGTAGCAAAGATTAGTAAGGATGAAGTGAGGAGAGCATTGAAGAGGATGAAGAGTGGAAATGCACTTGGTCCTTGGTAACTTCTAAGGCACAGCATTACATACAGTATTTTCAGTTCTCTCCTGTTTCTAACAGTCCAGTGTTTTCAGCGTTGCTACCAGCAAATATTCATTGAATTTTGCATACCTATGGAGGTATGGAAGGATCTTAGATAGTGAGAAGATGCCCGAGGAATGGAGAAGAAGTGTGCTGGTGCCCATCTTTAACAACAAGGGAGATGTGCAGAGTTGTGGCAACTACAGAGGAATAAAGCTGATGAGCCACACAATGAAGCTATGGGAAAGAGTAGTTGAAGCTAGGCTAAGGGCAGAGATGAACATCTGTGAGCAGCAGTATGGTTTCATGCCAAGAAAGAGACCAACAGATGCAATATTTGCTTTGAGGATGTTGATAGAGAAGTACGGAGAAGGTCAGAAGGAGCTGCATTGTATCATTGTAGATCTGGAGAAAGCTTATGACAGGGTGCCCAGAGAGGAACTGTGGTTTTGTATGAGGAAGTCTGGAGTGGCAGAGAAGTATGTTAGAGTGGTGCAGGACATGTATGAGGACTGTAAGACAGTGGTGAGGTGTGCTGTAGGTGTGACAGAGGAGTTCAAGGTGGAGGTGGGACTACATCAGGGATCAGCTCTGAGCCCCTTCTTGTTTGCTATGGTGATGGACAGGATGACAGACGAGGTTAGACAGGAGTCTCCATGGACTATGACGTTTGCAGATGACATTGTGATCTGTAGTGAGAGCAGGGAACAGGTGGAGGAGAAGCTAGTGGCATGGAGGTTTGCCCTGGAAAGGAGAGGAATGAAGGTTAGCCGCAGCAAGACGGAGTATCTGTGTGTGAATGAGAGGGACCCAAGTGAAAGAGTGAGGTTACAGGGAGAAGAGATCAAGAAGGTGGAGGATTTTAAGTACTTAGGGTCAACAGTCCAGAGCAATGGAGAGTGTGGAAAAGATGTGAAGAAGTGTGTACAGGCAGGATGGAACGGCTGGAGAAAAGTGTCAGGTGTGATGTGTGATAGAAGAGTTTCAGCTAAAATGAAAGGAAAGGTTTTACAAAACTGTAGTGAGACCAGCCATGTTGTTTGGTCTGGAGACAGTGTCCCCGAGGAAAAGACAGGAGGCAGAGCTGGAGGTAGCAGAACCGAAGATGCTGAGGTTCTCTTTGGGAGTGACCACAATGGATAGGATCAGGAATGAGTACATCAGAGGGACAGCACATGTTAGAGGCCTTGGAGCTAAAGTCAGAGAGGCCAGACTGAGATGGTTCGGACATGTCCAGAGGAGAGAGAGTGAATATATTGGTAGAAGGATGCTGAGTTTCCCACTGCCAGGCAGGAGGCCTAGAGGAAGACCAAAGAGGAGGTTAATGGATGTGGTTAAAGAGGACATGAAGGTAGTTGGTGTGAGAGAAGAGGATGCAGCAGACAGGGTTAGATGGAGGCAATTGATTCGCTGTGGCGACCCCTGAAGGGAAAAGCCAAAAGGAAAAGAAGAAGAAGAAATAAAAATGAATAATATTGTCTTTTACAAATAAACAATTCAAAATAATTGAAAATAAATAAAGATATTGTACAGATAAATCTATAACAATAAAAAATAAATACAATATATTTTTACAGATATTTGTCAGTATTTGAGAGAGAAAAAATATTTATTTATTGCAGATAATATTTTGTAAAATCACAAAAATTTTGCGCATGTTGACTGTAAAATAAAACATTTAAAACAGTAAGAATAATAATAATGAATGTTGTATGCAACTCTATGAAAAATGATTGAATAAAAATATGAATCTACATGAGCTCAGTATTTAAAAAATAGGACAAAAATCTGCATTTCTGTGAACAATAATTTTAGAAAAATAGTTAAAAAATAAATAAATTTCAATATTTTACAGCTCAATTAATAAAATTAATATAAATAAATATAAATAAATAAATTAAGACTATCAAAATGAATGCATTACTGTAGATTAATCCAGCACCGTGATTAATCAGATTAAAAGTTTTAATGCAATTAACGCATCTGCAGCTCAGAATAATTCTAAATCCCTGAAACGTCTCTGGCAGCATTTCAGATATTTTAAATTTTATTGATCACTTCTATTTTACCGGTGCAGTCTTTCCAGTGTTTACAGCATTAGTTTATCAGCTCAGGAAACACACAGACCAATCAGGTACGAGTTCAGCCATCCCATGTGACGCTATTCAGCCAATGAACTGCTCTCTGCATTCCAGCCGCTAAACATCACCGCTGAGTTCAGAAAACAGAAGAGAAGAGGACAGAAAAAAGATGAACAAGAAAAGCACTCAGAATGCAGTGCTCCGCCAAGACTGTTCATTCCTCAATTTGTGTATTCAGAAATCACGGCAACATAGAATCTGACTGTTTAATATAGATCGATGATATGTAACGGGTCGAGTGAATTGATGCATGCAAGTGAAACAGCTTCACTTGTTGTCATGGTTACGGTGACGCCGTGCTGGCCTCTATGTCTCTCAATGGAAAATCCTGAACAAATCCGTGGATCCAGACTATAAGCTGCGTCACCTCTAAAATCTAATGGGGTCGTCCTTGTGTCACTTCTGACCTTCCCTGAAAATTTCATCCAAATCCGTTGGTCTGTTTTAGAATAATGCTGCAGACGGACAGACAGATTCACAGACAAACTACTCCAATCGTCACATAACTCATTCTTTGATGGAGGAATAAACAAATCAACACCGAGAGGAAAGCTGCCCTGCACATGTTGACTGTGTTTGTCTCAACATACAGCTTGAAGCCAGCTTCTCAACTATGAATAAAATCCAAACTAAATCTGGTTCCAGACTCACCAATGAGCTCCAGATGTGTTTGAGAATGGCTCTAACACCATTCAGACCAGATTCAGAATACCGGCAGCTCAGTTCTCCCATTTAGCAGGAGGGATATAAGAGGAGTGATATAAGAGAAAAAATGTAAAAGTGTTCAATTGTTTAAATCTTTTTTTAGATTTAGATATTGTTAAAGATGTAGGCTATATAAGTTGGTTCAGGTTGTTCAGTCATTATTTTCACTTCATTTTCAGATGTACAGTGATATCAAAAGTTATTTATTAATAAATGTCTAAATGTTTTTGAATCATACTGAATTTATTTGATTTGACGGTCAGTTTTTGATTACATGTAGACGCTAATAAAACTACCAGGTTACATTTACATATATCACACTAATTCAGTCAGACATTAAGATTTTCTGGACCTTTGCTTTATTACATTTTCTCCGACTGCACTCTTTGAATTTTAGTTGAATACTCCTACACTACACAGCACGTTGGTCCTCTTTTTGAAGACAAAAAACTCCCAAAGACGGAACAGTCGACCAAGTTACGGTAACATGAACACTCTGCAGGAAGGAGTTTTCTTTTCACTGAAGCACAGGTGTTTAATAAACATGTTAAGTGTTTATATATGTTCCCTTCTTTACTGAATCTGTTTGCTCACGCAATAGGAAACACGATTAATATAGATTAAAAATGAATGATATATAATGATTGATGGAAATGAATCCACAGCAACCATGTGATTAATCTAATTGCAAATTTTAATAGTTTGACAGCACTAAAATAAATACATAAGAAATATATTTTAGAGATTTTTGTCAGCACTTAGGAGAGAAAAATATTTCTTATTTAAAATGGCAAACTCTATATTATTCTACAGATTTTGTTGTTTTTAGATTACATACCATATTTGTTTTTGAAATAATAATCAGTTTATAAATAATTACTTTACAGATATTTGCATTTATCTATTTATTAGACATTTTAAAGTATTTTTTACCCTGGTTTTCTGCCAGATTTCACTCTGTTTGTTGTTGTTTTTTTTGTTTTTTTTTTACCGTGTGTATGAAATGAGAACCTTCAGTGTTTATTTGTTTCTGGTTTCTGCAGGATCTTTGCTGTAAAATATTTCTTTAAAGCAGAAGCAGGAGGCTGAACCCACTCTGGTCTGATAAAGACATTAAAGGAGGAAATAAGCTCAGTCTGCGGCCGCTGACATGGACCTCAGAGCTCTGACGCTGTTTCTGGGTTTCTGTAGCTCAGGTAGGACCTTATTTACTGACAGAGAGGTTTACATTTTTATTCTCCAAGCTCTGAACTGATGCATCCACCTCAAATACTGAAATGAACACAGAATACAGAATGAAAACCTCACTGGTGTGTTCAAGGCTGCAGCTTTGGTAGGAAATCTGAGCATCAAACAATTAATTTAATGCAGTCTGGGTCATTTTCCTGCATCTATTTCTTCTTTTTCTGCACCGATTTACTGGTAAAATGTCTTTATGAGAACACTACACATGACAGCAGGTTTTATAGGAATTTCATCATCAAACAATAAATTTAATACACTTTGGTTCTTTTTTATGCACCAGTTTATTCTTTTTTGCATTTATTTGCTGTTAAAATGTCTTCATATATGAAAACAACACAAAAAATAGAGATTAATTAAAATACTCTGGAATCAGGCATTCTATGTTACTTTCAAATATTTATTCAGTTGTAAAATAACTTTTTTATTTAAAAAAGTTTGTATAATTTTTCTCTGTAAAACACAAATAGGTCTGATCAGCAGGACCCCTGTGATGGTTGGACAGAGTTATTTTTTTCTGCAGTGTCTACAAGTGAAATTATTGAGTTTTATCAACTATAAACATTTCCTTAAAATTATGAAAACATTTTTTAATAATTTAATATTCATGTAATTGGTGACACTACAGTGCATAAGAGTGAAGTTAGTGAATTTTATCAGCTATAAAAAAAATCCTTAAAACTATGAAAAACATATCAAAGCCAGAGTTGTAGTTTGAGCAGCAGGATCCAGTTGAAGGCTGCAGTGATGCTGGAGAACCTACAGAGAACCAGAGTGAACTTATTCAATATTTCTGTCTCTCTTCGCTGTAGCAGCCGTCTTCTCCTTCTTCTCCTTCTATTTCTTCTTTTTCTCCTCCTCTTCCTCCTCCTCCTCTTCCTTCTTCTCTTCCTCCACCTCCTCCTCCTCCTTCTTCCTCTCCTTCTCCTCCTCCTCCTTCAGCGCCCCCTGCTGGACACCATCAGTCCTCCAACATTAAACCTCCTCACTTAACTTTTCTCATCATTAATTCATCATTTATTCTATTTTATGTCACATTCCCTCAAACTAAAAGTCTTCTGTGTTGAACTTCCATCTTAAATCATCACATTTACAGTTTTTAGAATTATTCTATGCTTCTAACCCAGTATTTAAATTAGCAATAAATCTAATTTCCTGACATTTATCATTATTTGAAATAAAAGTTTGTATTTTAGGGTTGATCGCTGCTATTTTACTGATTTTAATTGTTTTGCTAAATTCCTGGGAGTCTTATTTTGAAACCCTCCACTTCCTGTCCCATCAGTGAGTCCTGCTGAGGTCCGGCTGGTCGGAGGTCTGAGTCCTTGTTCTGGCAGACTGGAGCAGCAGCGTCAGTCGGACTGGGAACCAGTGACGGACCAGAACCAGGACTGGAACCTGACGGCAGCAGATCAGGTCTGCAGGAGGATCAGCTGTGGTTCTGTGGTTTCACTCAGGAGGACTCTGGACCAGGAACCTCCACAGGACTTGGTCACCAAATATGACTCCAGAGCTGAAGGAACTCCAGAACCGCCCCACTTCAGAGTGGAGATCACCTGCTCAGGTGAGGAGAAACTGATGATGATGATGATGATAATAATAATAACAAATATCGGTAAAATAATGCTGTTGTTTTTTTTTATCATTTAAATACAGTAGAAATAAAAACTTTACTATCAAATGCCGTAAAGGAATAAATTAATAAATTTCTATTTTGAATAAACATTTGCCATAAACATTATTTACAGAATATTTACAAAAAATTATAATTTTTTCTTCTTGTTTTTTTTACAAGATGATTTGAACACGTTTTTAAAATTACAGCCATGGCCATAAGTTTGGACACGAGTACGATGACGCTTGTGAATCTTAGAAAATACCACAAAATTGTCACTTACAATATAAATACCAGTCATAGCCATCAACCAAAATGAAATATATTTCATTTTGGTTGAAGATTCACAAGCGTCATGGTACTCGTGTCCAAACTTATGGCCATGGCTGTACTTTGCAATTTTTAAAATATATGCTTTCATTTTGGGCTGCGCAGTGGAAAAGTGGTTAGCGCTTTCGCCTTGAGCAAGAAGATCCTTGGTTCGTGTCCCGGCTTTCCCGGGATCTTTCTGCATGGAGTTTGCATGTTCTCCCTGTGCATGCGTGGGTTTTCTCTGGGTACTCCAGCCTCCTCCCACAGTCCAAAAACATGCTAAGATTAATTGGTTTGTCAGGGCCTCCTTCTCCCCCTGTCCTTCCTGACCATTGACTGTATATATAGTGGACGTAGCATCTGGCTCCAGAATTGAAGCCAACCCGGAAGTGTCAAAAACTTGCAATATCACGCCGTCTGCTAGGGTTGGCTCCAAGAAGCTTTTTCTCCATAGACCCCAATTCATTTTTGGAGAAAATAAAATTTGATAGACTGATTTTCTACGGCTCAGGATTTTTTTCCCGTTAGTTTTCATGGTCAAAATGAGAGATCAGGTGGCCGATCTTAAAATAAATCAATACTGAATTTTAAATAAATCGTTAAAGTTGGCGGAGCCAGGGGGCGTGGCTATACTTGATGGACAGCAACAGAAGCCTCTGCGGTAAAACGTGGGCGGGATAAGAGAGTCCTCAGCCAATCCTGCCCTAGTTGCTCTCCGGTCCAGTCTGTTTGATGACGCTTTTTACGTCATTGGCTCCAAAAAATCCAAAACGGCGACCAGGAAGTAGCAAAATCCAGGCTTCATTTTCTCGGCGTTGAAACCAACGGGTGACGTCACGGTTAGTTTACGCCTGTTCCTGACATCCAAATCCCCTTTTCCTATCTCTCTCCCTCTCTCTCTCCCTCTCTCGCTCCACCGCTGCACCAGGTGGAGCGCAGCCTCACGGCTGCCTCCACTTGGTGATTAGCATTTCTCCCCAGAATCCGGGCAGCTGCGGTTCATCTCCTGATTACACCACTCTCTCCATAAAAGACCGGTTCCTGCACCCACACTCCGCGAGATCGTAGACTCTGCTACGCAAGTGACCCAGCTGCCCGAGTCCCCTCCCGACCTGCCTGACTCCTTCGTCCCTTCTTGGATTCCCTCCTCGGCTCCCTTCCTGCATCGTGTCCCTTCTTGGATTCCCTCCTTGGCTCCCTTCCTGCATCGTGTCCCTTCGTGGATTCCCTCCTTGGCTCCCTTCCTGCATCGTGTCCCTTCTTGGATTCCCTCCTCGGCTCCCTTCCTGCATCGTGTCCCTTCGTGGATTCCCTCCTCGGCTCCCTTCCTGCATCGTGTCCCTTCGTGGATTCCCTCCTCGGCTCCCTTCCTGCATCGTGTCCCTTCTTGGATTCCCTCCTCGGCTCCCTTCCTGCATCGTGTCACTTCGTGGATTCCCTCCTCGGCTCCCTTCCTGCATCGTGTCCCTTCGTGGATTCCCTCCTCGGCTCCCTTCCTGCATCGTGTCCCTTCGTGGATTCCCTCCTCGGCTCCCTTCCTGCATCGTGTCCTTTCGTGGATTCCCTCCTCGGCTCCCTTCCTGCATCGTGTCCCTTCGTGGATTCCCTCCTCGGCTCCCTTCCTGCATCGTGTCCCTTCGTGGATTCCCTCCTCGGCTCCCTTCCTGCATCGTGTCCCTTCGTGGATTCCCTCCTCGGCTCCCTTCCTGCATCGTGTCCCTTCGTGGATTCCCTCCTCGGCTCCCTTCCTGCATCGTGTCCTTTCGTGGATTCCCTCCTCGGCTCCCTTCCTGCATCGTGTCAATCCTCAGATTCCCTCCTCGGCTCCCGTCTTGCATCGTGCACCTCCTCGGATCCCCTCCTCGGCACCCGTCCTGCATTGTGTCCTTTCGTGGATTCCTTCCTCGGCTCCCTTCCTGCATTGTGTCCCTCCTCGGATTCCCTCCTCGACTCCCGTCCCGCATCATGTCCCTCCTCGGCTCCCGTCCTGCATCGAGTCCTGCGCCGGACTCCCTCCTTGGCTCCCCTTCTGCATCCCCGGGTTCCCCCGCCACCTCCTCACTCACGGACCTCCCGTGCCTGGCTTCCTCCTTGCGCCTCCGGATCCACCTGTTACCTCCTCGCTCTCGGACCACCTGCGCCTCCGGCTCTGCCGCTCCGTCCCCGGACTCGTTTTCTCCGCACCCTCCTGGACCCTCTCCTGACTCTCCACTCCCCCACTATCCCCCCACCTGTCCTAAATAAAACCTGCTTCAGCCTGTTCCTGCCTCGGTCGTGTGGTCTCTGCCTGGGTTCACTACCTGGATTCGTGACATGGTTACTCTAAATTGCCCATAGGTATGAATGTGATTGTGATTGTTTGTCTGTATATGTAGCCCTGCAACAGACTGGTGACCTGTCCAGGGTGTCCCCTGCCTTCGCCCGAGTCAGCTGGGATAGGCTCCAGCACCCCCCATGACCCTAGTGAGGATAAAGCGGTGTATAGAGGATGGACGGATACTTTCATTTCAAATAGTGTGAAATTTCAGAAAAATTTTTTTTTTTTGCTCATTTAAACAGTAAAAATTTTACGCCGAAACTTTTTAAAGAGAAAAAAATGACTTTTTTAAAAATACAGACTTTTCAGAAAAACTTAATCACAGATTTAATCTTTTTTTCTTTTTTCTACAGTCTACATGGAAATTAATGTTTCTTTCTGTGATTTTCACAGAAATTTTCTGTAATTTAACATTGAAAAGAATGAGGTAAAAATTCAACTTTTTTGTGTGAACAAAATTTAAAATTTGGGCTTGTTTTTTGTTTTTTTTATTATTATTTATTTTTTATTATTTTATTATTAAAAAAGTGTAAAATATGAATAAATTATTCCAAAAATGTTCAGATAAAAACTGTTGAAATGGTGTAATTTTTTACAGTGTGAATCAGCCCTGACACAGGAATGTTGTAATGATGTAATTTCTCCAAATATTGAACCTTCTGATCTTCTGTCTCCTCCTGTAGACTCTGTGAGGCTGGAGAACGAGACTCACCTGTGTTCAGGTAGACTGCAGGTGAAGTGGAACCAGGTGTGGTCGTCAGTGTGTTCAGATGGATTTGACCTGCAGGATGCTGAGGTGGTCTGCAGGGAGCTGGGCTGTGGTTCTCCTTCAGGGTTTGAGGAGGAACACTATGAAGAAGCTCCAGAGTGGAGCACAGAGTTCCGGTGTGGAGGCCATGAGTCTGCTCTGCTGCACTGTGAGCGCTCAGATAGAGACACCTGCTCACCTGGAACCACCGTCACACTCACCTGCTCAGGTAGGAGGAAACATCTCCAACAGCACAGTTCCAACTTTAAAGCCTGGTTCTGTTTGTTTACCCTGTGCTGTTGTTTCCACCCAGATCCAGGTTTGATCCGGTTGGTTGGAGGATCCAGCCGGTGTGACGGCACTCTGGAGATGAGAAACTGGGGCGAATGGAGACCAGTGGATGATCTGGACTGGGACCTGTCGTCTGCCATCGGAGTGTGTGGAGAGCTGGACTGTGGATCTCTACTTTCAACCAGAAGAAGAGAGACGGGTTCAAAAGACACCTGGAGATTCGAATCTGACTGCAAAGCCATGTTTCTGTTTTATTGTGACAAACAACATAAAACCTCCTCTGGTGTCGTAGAGATCACCTGCTCAGGTAAAACCATCAAGAGTCAACTTTACAATGTGTTGATAAAATGTGTTTCCAGTGAAAAATCACAGGGAAAACAGTTTTCAGTGTATGTAAATCAGTGTAGACCGGTTGTGGGTTGTGGAACCTGATGTGGAGCCTCACTGGTGAGGAAGGAACCTGAGCTGGTGTAGGAGGTGGAATGGTACCGGATAGATATAGTTGGGTTCACCTCCATGCACAGTTCTGGAACCAAACTCCTGGAGAGGGGTTGAACTCTCTTTTTACAGAGTTGCCCAGAATGAGAGGCACTGGGTGGGTGTGGAGATACTCACAAGGCCCTGGCTGAGAGTAGCTTTGTTGGAGTTCTACCTGGAGAACCAGAGGGTTGACTCTCTGCGATTGGATGTTGTGGAGGGAAAACTGACTGTTGTTGGTGTTGATGCATCGAACAGCAGGTCAGAATACTCGACCTTCTTGGAGTCTCTGGGTGGTTCCTGGAAAGGATTCCATCTGGGGACTCCAAAGTTCTTCTGAAGGACTTCAGCCTCTCATGTCAGCCATGATGGAGACACTTTGAGGAGGTGATTGGGAGGAACGGCCTGATGTTGACCTGAGTGGGGTTCTGTTGTTGGACTACTGTGCTAGTTATGGATTGTCCATAACACACACCATGTTTGAGCATGAGATGACTCATCTGTGTACCTGTTACCAGAACACCTCACACCAAAGGTTGATGATGGACTCTGTAGTCGTGTCATCAGAACTGCAGCTGAATGTCTCAGACACTTGGATGAAGAGAAGAGCAGAGCTGTCAGTGATGGTGGAAAGGATGTCCAGACAGACCTGGTAAACCCAACCTGTAGTGAGGGTGAACTGGGAATGTCTGGTGGAGGCCTTAGTCCAGAGCGTTTTCAACCCCCACCTCCAGAAGAGTTTGTCCTGCATCTTGGGTCAGGGTTAGGACAAGGAATCTGAGTGGACCACGTTCAAAGCCTCCATTGTAGAAACAGCTGTTGGGAGCTGTGACCAGAAGGTCACTGGTGCCTCTTGTGGTTCAAACCATAAAACCTGCTGGTGGATGCCAACGGTGAAGGAGACCATCAGGCTGAAGGAGGAGGACTTTCGGGCCTGGATGTCTTAGGGGTCTCCTGAAACAGCAGACAGGTACCTGGATGTTGGACTCCACCAGGGCTGTCCCTGGTCTCCGGTCCTGTTTGTGGTGTTCATGAACTGGATCACGTCTCTGCTTTATGTAGATGATGAGGTTCTGTTGGCTTCATCAGACCTTCAGCAGCTCTGGAGCAGTTTGCAGCTGAATGTGAAGCAACTGAGATGTGAGTCAGCTCCTCCAAGTCTTACATCATGGTCCTCAGCTGGAAACTGGTGGATTGTTCCCTCCAGGATGGGGGAGGTGCTGCTCCAAGTGAAGAACTTTGAGTATCCACAAAACTTTTTTTTTTACATCCAGTGAGCCAACATTCCGACTCTAAACGTCTACAAAACAGTTCTTCCTGCATTTTCACTCAACACCTGCACAGTCAGAATATAAATGAATACTTTCGTTTTGTGACTTTGTGAGCTTTTATTTGTAATTTTAACAAACAGAGAATAATAATATATGTAATTAAAAAAATAGAGATCACAGATAAAAACTGTTAAAATGCTGTAATTTTTACCATGTGAATCAGTACTGAGCACTGATTCTGCCGAATCTGTAGTTTGGATGTAATTTCACCAAATATTGAACCTTCTGATCTTCTGTCTCCTCCTGTAGACTCTGTGATGCTGGTGGGTGGGACTCACCTGTGTTCAGGTAGACTGCAGGTGAAGTGGAACCAGGTGTGGTCGTCAGTGTGTTCAAATGGATTTGACCTGCAGGATGCTGAGGTGGTCTGCAGGGAGCTGGGCTGTGGTTCTCCTTCAGGATTTGAGGAGAAACTCTATAGAAGAGCTCCAGAGTGGAGCACAGAGTTCCGGTGTGGAGGCCATGAGTCTGCTCTGCTGCACTGTGAGCGCTCAGATAGAGACACCTGCTCACCTGGAACCACCGTCACACTCACCTGCTCAGGTAAAGCTGCAGCCTTGATTTCAGTTTTTCTTCTTTTTCAAATCACTTTCTGTAATCAGTCCCTTTCTGTCCAGACCCTGATGATGTTCGGTTGGAGGGAGGAGCTAACCGTTGTGCTGGTAGACTGGAGATGAAACATGATGGAGTCTGGAGAGCGATGAAAATCCAAAACCCCAAATGGAACCTGAATGTGGCGGCTCTGATCTGTAGACGTCTGGGCTGTGGTGCTGCAGTCTCAGCAGTAAACAGACCTGAATATCCTCAGGAAGATGCTTGGTGGATCAGGTCCGGCTGCCCTTATTCGACACTGAAGGAATGTGTGACAGTGAATCATGAACAGATCACTGACAGCTTGGAAGTCACCTGCTCAGGTAACACCAATAATCACACCAGCAGTAGATTCCATTAGACATAAATGTCAGGTTCCACAGGGATCCTGAGTGAACAAAACTTTTCAGGTCCAGACTCTAATCCTCCGTTGGATTGAGGTCTGGACTCTGATTCAGCCTCCAGAACTTTCTCCTTTTTGTCTTTAAGTCATTACTGAGTATCTTTGACTCTTTGCTTCGATTCATCGTCTGGATGGAAAACTGATCTTCTCCAAGTCTCAGTTTTATCCAGACTGCAGCAGGTTCCTCCGGAATTTCTTGAGACTTTGCTGCATTCATTGACCCTCTACCTTTACAAGCCTTCCAGGACCTGCTGCTGAGGAACATCATGATGCTGCCACCACCATGCTTCACATCATGATGCCATCATTGGTGTCTTGGTGGAGCAGAATCGGTATAATTTTAACAAATGTTGAACCTTCTGATCTTCTGTCTCCTCCTGCAGACTCTGTGAGGCTGGTAGGCGGGACTCACCTGTGTTCTGGTAGACTGCAGGTGAAGTGGAACCAGGTGTGGTCGTCAGTGTGTTCAAATGGATTTGACCTGCAGGATGCTGAGGTGGTCTGCAAGGAGCTGGGCTGTGGTTCTCCTTCAGGGTTTGAGGAGGAACTCTATGAAGAAGCTGCAGAGTGGAGCCCAGAGTTCTGGTGTGGAGGCCATGAGTCTGCTCTGCTGCACTGTGAGCGCTCAGATAGAGACACCTGCTCACCTGGAACCACCGTCACACTCACCTGCTCAGGTAAAGCTGCAGCTGGAATCACTTCCAGAGAGCAGGTAACGTTCCCACAGCGTTGGAGAACATTACCTACAAGCGCTCATGATTTTATTCAGAGAAAATTCATCAAATGTTCGGAGAATGTTCTCAGAAAGTTTACAGTGATGTTCCTGTAAAGGTACAAAAAGTCTGAATGCAACATTCAGAGGATGTTGTCCGAAACTCAGATCAGGTTCTCAAACCAATATTCAAAACGTTTTCCAGGCCTCAGATGATGTTCACAAAACGTTCCCTCATGTGATACTATTAAAGGAGGAAGATTTAGCTTGTATGTTGAGGGAAAGTTCTTCTTTAAAACACTGATGATAACAAATGGATGTTTTCACTGAAACATTCAGAGAATGTTGTCAAGGTGTTACCACCTCAGATGACAGAACGTTTTTTGAAAGATGCTTCCACAAAGGTGGAACATTCTGTCTGTAAAGACTAGAGGCAAAAATCCCATTTCATTTTTTTTTTTGGGGGGGGGCAATAAACAGTAAAATTTCAGAGAGTAATTCCTGGGGGGGACATGAAGAATATTGCTCTTTCCCTCTCTCTCTCCTGCTCCTTTGGAACTTGCCTTGCAGGGTTGAGCCCTCAGCATGTTATTAAAAGTAATAATAGCAGTTATAGCATTGTTCTGTCTTAGTTCATATTCTACCTGCATACAGGTTTTTCTATGTTCAACCAGGAAAATTAACAATGTCATTAGGAGGAAGGTGGAAATGATACGCTTTTATGACCACACTAAACTCAAATAAA
Source organism: Acanthochromis polyacanthus (assembly GCF_021347895.1). Taxonomy (NCBI): domain Eukaryota; kingdom Metazoa; phylum Chordata; class Actinopteri; family Pomacentridae; genus Acanthochromis; species Acanthochromis polyacanthus. The sequence continues at coordinate 24,114,688 of NC_067125.1, forward strand.
GCTAATATGCATAATTATCCAAGATTTATTTTCCCCAAAGAAGCTGAAAAATGTTTTGTGACAAGTTTTTTTAACAATCAAAAATGAACAATCTTTGACTTTAAAAGAAATCAGATATCTGTCACACTGAACGTTCAGTCCAATAATGTTCTCATCAAGGCATCTTTCTGCTTTTAAGAAGAACGTTCTGGGAACTGAGAGAAAACGTTCTGCAGAACACATCAGTAGAACCTTCTCAGAGCTGCCTCCTGTCTCCTCTCAGCTCCAGACCATGTGAGGCTGATGGGAAACGGCAGCACCTGTGCAGGTCAGCTGCAGATGAAGGTCCAGAGAGAGTGGAGGCCTGCGGTGGACCTGGACTGGTTGTGGCACCAGAACCAGAACTGGACATCAGCAGTAGCAGCAGCAGTGTGTTCTCAGCTCGGATGTGGTTCTGTCGTGGCTACAGATGTAAAGTTCTCTAACTCACTGAGACCTGTGTGGGGGATCTGGTCCTCCTGCTTCCAGTCGGCTGTTTCCCTCCAGGACTGTCTGGTTCTTGTCGACGACGGAGAAGACTCCCGGAGCCTGCAGGTGGTCTGCTCAGGTAACAACAGCTTCAGGTGTTTCCACTGAAAGATGAACTGAGGAGCACAATTTCTGCTTCTTGGTTCCTTCTTTACCTCAGTGTGCAACTGCAGCAGCCACAAAGATCCACCATGTAGACATTATTTATTCAGATGACCATCATGAGTTATTTTTTAGTGTTTTCCTAAATATTATCTTCAACAAAACTGCAAAAATATGTAAAGTAACAGTTAAAAAACATTATATCAGAGTATTTCTTCCATTAACAATAAATATCTGTAACAAGACATTATGTTTGGTTATTTAAAAACAATAAAAAATCTAAATTTAAACTACAAAATGTATAAAAAATGTGATTTTACAGTTCAATTTTGCAAAAGAACAAAACAACATTTGGAAATATTTAGATTTTGTATTTAGAGTTTTGTCCTATTTTCTTCAGTTACCATGGAATAAAATATTTTTGTGATTTTAAAGATAAAATCTAATTTAAATAAACTGTGTAAGTTTGAAAAATAACCGTTAAAAATGACAAATTTTCAATCATTAATTTTTTTCTTTCAAATGATAGCAAATATCTGGAAAATACAGATTTTTTTTCCAGGTTTATGGTCCAAAGCTGTTCATAAAAATACAGATTTTTAATGTGGACACTTTCTTTCTAGTTATTTTCTGTAATTCAACAAAACTGTGAAAAAATTTAACATTTGATTACATTCCAACAAATGTCTGTAGAAGAATGAATTAGTGTTCATAAAAATTTTCAGTGAGATATCATCTGTAATTTAAATAATAGTAATTATTGAGCAAATAACAGTTATAAACAGCAGATTTTTTTACAGTGTAGATAAAGGAACCTCTGTGTTTCCAGATCTGCTGGTTCAACCAAACATCTCCGTGTCTTCATCCCGTTTTGAAGTCCAGCAGCAGAAGGTTCGGGTCCTCTTGGGCTCTAACTTCAGCATCATCTGCTCCACCAGGCCTCAGTATCCAGGAGGTTCCTTCCAGCTCGTCTTCAACTCCTCCAGCACAACGCTTGACTACGTCCTTCCAGCCGTCACACATTCTGCCGTTTTCCTGTTTCCTGCTGCAGAAGGCCTCCATAGAGGGACGTACACCTGTATTTACCACCTCAACGTTTTCTCCCATAACTTCTCCTCCACCAGCCGGCCCATCTATCTCATACCTTCAGGTAGCTTCAGAGTCCAGGAGGGGAACAGAAGTTCTGCTTTCTACTCAGATAGACCTCCTCAGGCTTATTGGTGTCTTAATTCCAGTACAAAGACAGACACTGTGGTGATTCCATTCATGCAAAGGCCAAACCTGGACTGCATTTTCTAAAAATCTGCACTTGTTCCTCTTTTAACAGCAGTTTGTGAAATAATTCTGATTCAGAAAGTTCAATTTTAGCAACATTAGCTGTCGAAGTAGCCACCTTGTGCAGCGATAAACTGCCCCCAGTGCTCCTGCTACACTTGAAATGTAACCATGACACAGTGGTTAGCTTTATTTAGTCCACCTTTACTTCCTCCAAACAACTTGTTTTTTTGTTTTCGCAATTTTTAATGGTTTTCAAAACAAAATATATCTACAAATAAATCTACTGTAGCTATTGAAGTAGCTTCCATTTGCAGCAATAAATTGCTCTAAATGCTCCTGCTACACTTGAAACGTAACCGTGACATGCTCACACTTGTTTGGTCCACGTTTTCTACCTTTAAGCAACTTTTTTTTAGCAGTTTTTTAATAGCTTTCAGTACAAAATACATCCAGAAATGAATCAACTTTAGCTGTCGAAGTAGACTCATTGTGCATCAACAAACTGCTCCAAATGCTCCTGCTACCCTTTGAATGTGACCATGACACACTCAATACATGCAGCTTTAGTCCACCTTTATTCACTTCAAATAACTTGTTTTTTTGGCAGTTTTTAATGGTTTTGAATGCAAAATACATCTATAAATGAATAAACTTTAGCTGTCATAGTTGCTTCCTTGTGCAACAATAAACTGCTCCAAATGCTCCTGCTACACTTTGAAACCATGACACACTCCACACATACAACTTTTAGTCCACCTTTACTCCTTTGAAACGGCTTTTTCAGCAGTTTTAAACAGTTTTCGATACAAAATGAGTCTGTAAATGAAACTACTTTAGCTGTCATAGTAGCTTCCTTGTGCAACAACAAACTGCTCCCAGCACTCCTGCTACACTTTGAATGTGACCATGACACACTCACCCTCACACTCACACTCGCAAGTTAGCGTGTTCAGTCCATATTTTCTCCCTTTAAACAATTTGTTTTTCAGCAGTTTTTACAGCTTTTACATAAAAAGACAAATAAAAGAGAAAAGAAAAATCTTTTCTGTTCAAAGTAGCTTCATATTGCAGCGATAAAGGTAGAAAAGGTTGAATAAATCAAGCTAAAATCAAGCTAGCTGAGTGTGTCACGGTCACATTCAAAGTGTAGCAGGAGTGCTGGGAGCAGTTTATCGCTGCACAAGGAGGCTACTGAAATTGAAGTTTGTGAACTTTCTGAATCCTATTTATTTCACAAAAACAGGAACCAAAACTGAAGCAACTTATCATGTTTAAGTGCAACAATAATGTGTTTAATAATGAAATAATGTCAGTAATAATGTGTTTTCTTCTGTTTTTCAGCTCTTCTGATGGATTTGATCATCAGACTTGTTGTCCACCTGCTGGTGATGGTTCTTCTCATCTCTGTCACCTGCTTCTACTTTAAAAAGAAAACACTGTACGTATAATATATGTTTAATATAAAAAGAAAAAAATGTACTTAAAATATATGTTTAATATAAAAGAAAAGCTATTTTAGTCTTTATCAGACTTGTTTTCTCTCTCATCTTTGTAGCTCTGTAGAAACCAGAAGCAGAAATGAAGAAACGAACGTCCTCGCTGACCTCCAGTGATCCACGATTTACCAAGAAAATCCAGAAAATGATCTGTCTGCTTTTGTCCATAAAATAAACTTTCATCTAGAAGTCAAACAACAACAACTTCTACAGAAAACAACAATATTTCAGCTGATTTAAATACAGAAAAAAATACAGTCAGGTTATAAAAATACTGATTTTTAATGTGGACGTTATTTACAGTTTTGGCTGTTTTTTTATTGGTAACATGTAAATTAATTATATTTTTCAGTGATTTTAAAAGATATTATCTGTAATTTAACAATTCTTTAAAAAGCTGTGAAATAACTGTTAAAAACATTAAAAAAATGTATTTATTCATTGGTAATTTTTCTCAGAAATGAAATGAAATTAGTCTAATTTTAGTCAAATATGAACGTTATTTACAGTTTTCATTCGCTTTTATAATTTTTTTTACAATTAATATATAAATTATTAGCATTTTTCAGTGATTTTAAACATTATCTGTAATTGAACAACAGTTAAAAAAAACGTTTTCAGTCTTTATTAGTCATAATTTTCTTTACAAATGACAGCACGTCTGTAAAATAATGTCATTTTTTATTACTTTAAATCAAATGAAATTAATCCAATTTTTTCAGTCAAATATAGACATTATTTACAATTTTCATCTTTTTTAATTAATGTTTTTTTTTCCCACAGTTAACATTTAAATTATTCTTTTTCAGAGATTTTAGTAGATATTATCTGTAATTTCAACAAAATTTAGAAAATCTGTAAAATAACTGATAACATAAATTTTTTAGTCCTTCATTGGTGATTTTTCTGTAAATGCAATCAAATATCTGTAATTTTTAAATACATTTAAATACAATAAAGTTAGTCTAATTTTACAGTCAAATATGAACATTATTCACAGTTTTCACTCATTTTTCAAATTGTTTTTTACAGTTAACATGTAAATTATTAACATTTTTCAGTGATTTTAAAAGATATCTGTAATTGAACAAAAATATGAAAATCTGTGAAATCACAGTTTAAAAAAACTTTTTCAGTCCTTAATTCGCCCATTTTTTTTCAAATAGTAGCAAATGTCTGTAAAATGCTATTTTTTTGTGGCTGTATGTACAGTAAAAATAATCTAATCTTACAGTCAGATATGCATGTTATTTACAGTTTTCTCCTGTATTTTTTGAGAGTTAATCTGTAAATTATTACTTATTTTCAGAGATTTCACTAGATGATGGATGTATGATGGATGGATGGATGGATGGATGGATGGATGGATGGATAGATGGTGTGTTCAGATAGTGTGTTCAGCTCCAGGTTTCTGTCTCTGACCTGCTCCTCCAGAACTCTTGTCCTCCATCAGACTGTTCATCTCATCACTGATTGGTTGGAGTCTCAGTCTGGATCAGGACTGATTGTAGAATCTCTATACACCTGATGTAGTTTAACACAACTGTTTTCATATTACCTGTCAAAATCACTTTAAATCACAATGCTTTAATCTCTGTCTGTCTTCATTAACCACGCCCGACCGGTACGTCGGCGGGGTTATTTCATTCGGTGCGGTATCTGGCTGGGTAAGTATGTATGTATGTATGTATGTATGTATGTGGCTATGTCCAGTCCGATATCTCTGCAACCGCTGAAGTCAGGATAATCAAACTTGGCACTGAAGATCAGTCTAAGGTCCCCTGCTCAGTTTCCCTTTTTTTAAGGAAGGCACTTTTGTAGGAGTAGGAGGCTGACGAACTTCACTTTTACGTTTTCCAGAACGGCTGTTTGACATTACTACAGTTCAAAAGAACAATTTTCTGATGCCATTTCTTCACATAAGTTGGAGGAAAGTTCTCTAAGTGTGTTTACCGCCTTGCCGACATCTTGGCTCCCAGCCTTCCTCTCCACTCCCCAGTCATTGTGCAGCTGTAGCGGGTGGCTATTGATGTACCGTGTTTGAAAGCCTGTGTGCCCGGGAGCTTTAAATGATCATGGAGGAGTGATTCCAGATCATCATACCGACATTAACCTTTTCAGGTCCATATTAAGGCTTTAGAACAAGCATATCGCTCAGTTGCTGTGTCAGTGGGCTTGTAGTCTCAAAGTGACTTGTTTCCTGTGAGCGGGAGAACTATAAGTTTGCTAGCATGTCACATACTAAAAAGTTTTGGTGTCACACGGCTGCTTAGAATGTTGTTACAAGCAAAAAAAATCGGAAAATTTGTTGCACAGTGATCCACAAATCTGTAAAGGAGTGACATGTATTAAATTAGGCAATTCTTTTTAGCTGTTAATGAGATCATAATGAATTTCATCAAAGATACTCTCCCGTTTTTTGACCTGGTTTATTCAACATTTTTCTTGGTTGTGAATGCCTTGTTTGATCCTACCCAGTATTTGTTCTATCTGTACTTTTTTCAATCATCCCTAATACAACAATTTATTCAACAAAAAATAAATGTATATTTCCAAAATGTTCTAGTGTCATGGCCCCTCCCTCTCCTGTGCTGCGCTCTGGACAATTAAGAACGACTGCGGAGGAGCGCAGCTGGTCCAAATCACTAACCACCGGCAGATAAAGCCAGACTCTCCCCTCTGCTGGGCCATTGCTGGCGTTTCCTCAGCCAAAACCACACCAGTCTGCTCAAGCTCTACTCTCTCTTTGACCCCGGAGTCCCTCGTCTGGTCTCCCGTCCTGGAATCCCGCATCCGTTCCGTTTCCCCCTCCACTCCGGACTCCCCCCGTCTGCTCTGGTTCTCCCTACCCTGTTGTCCTTGCCACAAACCCCGCCACCGGCTCTCCTCAGCTCCATCCCCGCCTCAGCTCCTGACCCCCTGGACTCTTATATCTTGAGTTCCTCAGTTCTGTTTGATTAGCCCCCACCACGGCCGTTGAGCCGTCGCCCTTAGTTTAGTTTAGCCCCTGTTCTGTTTAGTTCCTGTGCCTCCCATGTGGAGAGTTTTATGTTGTGTTTCCTTATTAAATCCCTGTTTATTTATCCGCCTGCCTGAGTGCCTGCTTTTTGGGTTCTAAACGCCGTGTTTGTAACATCTAGTGTGGATCTCAGCAGTAAAAGTTTGCAAACCACTGCTATAACTAAGTTGGAGGGCAGGTGTTTTCCCCCAATATTAATCAGATCATTACCTCTGGCTGAATCCACAAACCAGCATTTCATATCTTTTTCTGAAAGTCCTTTTAACAAACATCACACAAATATAAATAAGGTCACATTATTATACACCATTATGGGATAATACTATAACCTTAGTTAATTTATGCTGATAGAGAATACATTGGACTTCACGACAATTACCTGGCTCATGTGATAGACCTTGCAATAGTTGAAAGAAAAGAAGAAAAACATAAACTAGGTCAAAATATCAGGATTTGACTGTTACCACAGCTACCATCACTGACAAAATAAACTATAGAGGGTATGCATGTGATGTAAAAACATGTCTGTTAGCATTGCACCATTCCATCAGCAGCAAAACCAGTGGGACTTCTGAAGTTTTTGTTTAAGGTTCAGTTGAAATTGTGCACAGTTTAAATGTAAACAGAAAATGAAACCTTCAGATTGCACACTGAGTAGCAAATTAATGGGAAAAAAACATTGGTTTTCTGGTTTTGCTGCTGTTCCCATGATGGAACACTAACTGGCATCTTTTGCTAGTTTTGGACCTAATATGACTACCTTCTGTAATGCTCTGTTTTCACTGGTTGGACTGAACAGGGCTAAGAACAGGAACAGTCTGGCTCTAGAGGGAACACTCTCCTCCGTCATGACTATTAAAATGAATGGTTTGGAGCCATGCCATAAATGGGAACCAGAGATCATCACGGCTTCAAAAAAGGCCACCAGGGAGGACAACATGACTCACAAGAATTCATTTTCCCTGTTCTTTTCCTGTTCCTGTTTACAATTGCGTCATTTATTCTGAGTTTACAGTCTTTATTATTTATTTTTGGGCCTAGTTAATAAGTTATTCACCCTGCTCCTGTGAGGTCCAGTCAGACCTGGTTTAGTCCTGGGTTTAGTCCATGTCACCCTGCTCCTGTGGGACAGAGTTTAGTGTCTGATTGTAATTCTGTTCAGTGAATGGATAACTTAAGTTATGAAGATATGTTTTGTTTTTGCTTCAGCACTTTTTATTGTTTAGTTGGCTGATGTGGTCAACTTGAAGCTGTTGAGTGCATTAAAATCATCCAAGACAAATGTTACAAAGTGGTTGCTGGAGTTATTTCCGTTATGCATATATTTATGGAAAATCCTGAAATGTGTTGTGCTCATCCAGCCACAGAACTTTCATCCATATTTTATATGAAGAACCATTTTCAATACTGCCTGCCCTTGCTCTGTTTTTTTTCTGCTTTTGTTTAAGATCAATGTTTTTGTTTTTTTATTATCACTTAATGTTATCTCTATAATAAGATTTTAACAGGCAAAATGCTCTTAAAATACACCAGAATGCAGGAAATAGGATCAGTAATTTTCAAAATTTTCTGGAGGAGGGCCCCCAGACCCCCCATCAGCATCACACACAAACCAAATCTCTAAGGTCTGCTCACAAGTTGGCAGCCCTGAATCTTGCTGTCCAGTCAGTTGTTATGGTTCCTGCTCTGGACCCTGCCCTTTCTCCTTCTCCCTCTTTTTTCCTTCTCTGTCCTTTTTCCTGTCACCTGTCTCTCTCTATTCTCATTCTCTGTTCTCTCTCTCTCTCAGATCTCTCCCTGACTCGTCCCATGTCTTCTCTCTCTCCTTGTCTGGTACCTCTGGCTCCCTCTGTCTTCTCTCTTGTGTCTCTGCTCCCTGAATCTTCAACCTGCCTGCAGTCTGATTGCAGCAATGACAATCAGCCGTCATAATTAACTCACACCACTCCCCTGTTTCCAATTCCACCTCCCAGTATATAAGCCAGCTCTGTCATTCACTCGCCATTGGACCATAGATTCACATTCCCACTGAGATTCTGTGCCCCACTTTTTTCCCTCCTGGATTTTCCCCCCTCCACATGGACTCTGATCATCTCCAGGTTCTCACCAGCCCAGCTTTTGTTTCAAGCCTGTTCTTCCTGTCTCGTCTCCGTCTGCCCCTGGATTCCCTAACCCTGTCTTCCCTCTCTATTGTCTATTCCCCCATCTTGTAATTACCCCTCTTCAGCTTAGTTTTGTTAATTCAGCTTAGTTTTGTAGGTTTCCGTTTTTATATTCATAATGTTGGTTTGTAGGGTTTTGAGTAGTTTGGTTTAGTTCTGTCTCCCCAGTTCAGTTCTCCATTCATGTATTGGTTTAGTTTTCTAGTTTAATAAAACTCTTCCCTTTAGTCACTTGTCTGTCAGTTTCTGTGTCTGCACTTGGGTTCTCCAGCTCCCCTCTGTAACACCATTTTGCCATATGTGGCAAAAGTAATTATCCCCTTAGCTATTAATCTACCAAATGACAAAATTAGTCTGGAATGTGGGTTCATTTTCACTGACCACACCCACATATGACTACTGCCAGGCTTCTTGAGTCTAAACATCACTAAATAGAACCTGTTTGGTATTGAGGAAGTAGCTAAAGGGTCTCAAAGAGCAGCGCATGGTGTCATGTTCCGAAGAGATTCAAGAACAGATGAGAAACAAAGTCAGTGGCATTTATTAGTCCGGAAAGAGATACAAAGTCATTTCTGAGACTCTAGAGAACCACAGTGAGACTTTATCCACAAATGGAGAAACATGGAACAGTGGAGAACCTTCAGAGGAGTGGACCAACATTTTCTAATACAGAGAACATGGTAGAAATATGACATTTGTTTGTTTCATGTCTCCGTTTGCTCAAGATTACAGTCATCCAAGCAGAAGTCTCTTTTTAGAGTTCAGTATCAGTGTTTTATTTATTTGTATGTCTCTTTTCATTGAATTATGTCACACTACATCACTAGGAATACAGAATGATTTTAATGTTTTGCATGACTGTCAGATTTTCCAAAAATTATCAGGCTGAATTTCATGCAACTTGGTGGAGAGGTGGAACATAGACGAAGGAAGAACACATTCAATTTGGGTGCAGAACGGCATCACTTTTCTTTACTTTGTCTGCGCTCTCTAAGTGTCTTTCTTGTTTAAAATGTGTTGTTTCTCTGTCATGGCAAAGGTTTGTAGACCCCTACTGGATGTGTTGCTGCTCATCTTAATAGACCTGGATTGAATAAACCATCAGTGATTACTGCCCATTCTACAGGTGTTCATGACTCATTAACTCACAAGCTTTTAACTGAGGAAAACTAAAGAGCAATGTTTAGTAATTAAATTTTTTTTTCAGAGATTACTGATCTTAAACTGACCTTGTGCGAGAATATTTAAGAATTTACAATCTGGTCATTTTGATAAAGAAGCTTCTGAACTACTGCCATGCACAGTTTGAGAATTTATAGCATTGCTTTAGTAATATTTATGCACACAACCATCCAAAATGATAGATGGTTTGTTTTGTTGCATTCACTGTTTTAGCAGGAACGCTATCTGATTGTTACATTTCCATTTGCAAATGTTTTTCAGAGAAGGCTTTTCACACAGTCCAGTACTACTTTCCACTTCTAAAGATGTGGTTGTTTACTCATTTATCTGTGGGGACAGAGATCCAGGAAATGAAATCCTAATAAAGCCCATATCCATTAGTCCTAATGCACTAATGACTACAACACATTTCATTTCCATTTCCAAGGCTGAGAAAAACATGCAGTGGCACCGGTGAAAGACAGAGTGATAAGATAATTGTTGTGTAGAACTGATGGGAACACAATGAGTATCAAAAGCCTCAGTTTCTGATAAGATTAAGGAAAGAGAAGGGCCCTCAACATGCATGTATGACGAATGGCAATCAGATTTGAGATACAAGTTTTTAAAGCATCAAAAATAAAATATTTAAATCTTACTTTCAGTGTCCCTTCTCTGTCAGTAAAGGCACACTTGACAGCTCTGTGTCTCACATAATATTACTGAAGAATGTTCTTCATGAATAGTGTTGAAGACATAAAATACTGATGGACAGAGCGGACACTCATACAGCAAGAACAAGCCACAAATTTAATCCCTATAGCATCCGTGTTGGCCGATTTCTTTGTCTTTTCTTTTCTTCTACATAGAAGCAAGGACAAACAGCAAATTGGATACATTTTTATTGATTCATTTTCAAAGTCTGAACCTTCAAGTATTAAAGTAATGAATAATGAATAAAATCAATGTGGAAATCCTCAAGGAAGTATTGAGTGTTTATTTCACTCATAATATTTCCTCTAGCATATTAAAAACACTGTGTGGACATGTTAACAAGGTGAAAAAATAGATTTTGGTGGAATTGAGATTTTTTTTTATTCAGTGGACCAAGTAACCTTGTCAGCGTACAGTATAATGTACCTACTTTACAAAGCAATCTTGACCATATGAGCTTGATATTTCTAGATGTACACTCACTGGCCACTTGTAAAAGGTTGGACCTCTTTTGCCTTCAGAACTGTCTTCATTCTTGGTAGCATACTTTCAACGAGGTGCTGGAACCATTCCTCAGATTTTGGTCCATTTTGACATGATAGCATCACACAGTTGCTGCAGATTTGTTGAATGAACATCCATGATGCCAATCTCCCGTTCCACCTCTTCCCAAAGGTTCTATTGGATTGAGATCTGGTGACTGTGGAGGCCGTTGGAGTTCAGTGAACTCATTGTCATGTTCAAGAAATCAGTTGGAAATGATTTGAGCATTGTGACATGGAGCATTATCCTGCTGGAAGTAGTCTGTGTAGGTTCTCATTCATCCAGGTCATGGTTATCCAATTTCTTAAAGTCCAGTGGATTGATTTAAACAACTTGGATACTGTTGGAAGTAGCATCAGAAGATGATACGCTGCGGTCATAAAGGGATGGACATGGTTAACAACAATGCTCAGGAAGGCTGTGGTGTTTAAACCATGATCAGTTGGTACTAAGGGGCCCAAAGTGTGGCAAGAAAATATCCCCCACACCATTACACCAACAGTAGTGTGAACCGTTGATACAAAACAGGATGGATCCATGCTTTCATGTTGTTTACACCAAATTCTGACCATGTTAATGTTGCCTGTCTGTGAACCCTAGAGATGGTTGTGTGTGAAAATCCATTAGACCAGCAGTTTCTGAAATATTCAGACCAAGAACCACAATACTTTCAAAGCCACTTAAATTCACTTTCTACCCAATTCAGATGCTCACTTTGAACTTCAGCAAGTCAATCAATCAAATTTTATTTATAAAGCGCCTTCCAACAGCCAAAAGGAGCACAAGGCGCTTAACAGAGTAAAATAAAATAAATAATTAAAAGCATTTTAAGAAACACACAATTCTAAAAGGAGCTAAGTGTCAAACGCTACATGGAACAAGTGTGTTTTCAGATGACATTTAAAAACATTTAGTTCAGAAATGGACTGTAAGTGCGATGGAAGAGAGTTCCAGAGCTTAGGGCCGAGAACGGTCACCAAACTTTCCATATCTTGCCCTGGGGACAACCAAGGAGGTGTTGCTAGACGAGCATAGTGTCCTGGCAGGTTGGTAAATTGCCAACAGCTCTGAGATGTAGTCGGGGGCACGCCAGTTTATGGCCATAAACACGAACAACAGGACCTTGTACTGGACTCGAAAGTGCACCAGGAGCCAGTGGAGCGCTTGAAGGACCGGAGTGATGTGCTAGCAGGGGCGGATTGAACGTTATTTCATTCGGTTGTTTGACCGAAGGGCCGGTCCACATCTGGGCCGGTGCGCTGGTATTTATTAAATAATTTTGTTCATTGGGCGCCCGGCGCCCGTACAGCAATGGCCATAAGTTTGGACCCAAGTACCATGACGCTTGTGAATCTTAGAAAATACCACAAAATTGTCACTGACAATACAGTACACAACTCCTGAGAACTATATTAAGTTAAAACCATGATCAGTTGGTACTAAGGGGCAACTCCTGAGAACTATATTAAGTTAAACTTAATATAGTTCTCAGGAGTTGTGTACTGTATTGTAAGTGACAATTTTGTGGTATTTTCTAAGATTCACAAGCGTCATGGTACTTGTGTCCAAACTTATGGCCATGGCTGTATGTTTTGGGAACAAAGTTGTTCCAGTTGTTGGAATTTATTGATAATATTATATCCCTTGTTGATTTGTTGACTAATTAAACTGGTGCTGTCAAAAAATATTAGTTATGTTCTGTCATAGACATCAAAACAGACATAGTAAGTCATGCTGTGTCCAACCTTATGGCCATGGCTCATCGGGTTAAGCAGGCGACCCATGTACAGGGGCTGGTCTCCGACGCAGTGGATCGGGTTCGATTCCTTCCCGTGGCCCTTTGCTGCATGTCTTCCCCCTACTCTTCTCACCATTTCCTGTCACTGTGACTATCACAATAAAAAGGCAAAATAAAAAATTTTGTTTATTTATCCATATGCGGCCGAATGGGATGAGCGTCCAACCATTCATCAGCCCTGTGCAAGCACGCAAACACGCAGGTCCACATGCGTCACACCACACGCATGCTCAGCCCCGCCCTCAGGTGACAGCTCTGGGCTGAGTAGAGTTTAGACTTAATATCGCGGTGTGTGCAGTAAAGCCCAGCCAGGCAGTTAGAGATGGAGAAGAACGTCAAAAAACGTAAAGGAAGGGGTGAAAAACTCAGAGAAAAGAGAAGAAAAGAGAAGAAAAGCTCTCAAAGCGTTGGCCGGACAGAGTAAAACAATAACAGAAATGTTTGCTGTAGCCGCTGCCGGAGGGCCACCTGTTGATGAAGAGGCTGAGCCAACAAGCGAGGATGAGGATGCAGATCGATGTGAAGAAAGCAAGACTGGAGTGGTGAGCATGAAAGAATCCTGCATTTCACTATATCTTCGAGGATGTCTGAATATGTTGCCTTTAGTAGAGAAATATCAAGCTGTTAGCATTGGTGGTGTAAACTCTTAGCCCAAGCCCAAGGTCTATCCACGGTAGCCTTAGAAGCTAATTGGCTAGTTAGCCAAATGTAGCTGTCTCCTGCAATACAAACGCAGCTCGTATTGGGCGCAACAGCGAAAACAAATTCATTCGGCCATGGTATAGAATTGCATGAACTTGAAAGAAGTCACACACTCAAGCGCACCCTGGCTAGTTAGTATTGCCCTGACGACACAACACGGTCTCACAAGGATTCGTGAAACTGTCACGTAAATTAATCTATGATTTTCTCATGTTGTTCGTGTTGCTCACTACGAAATTCACACCAATGTATTTCAAGCAGAGGACTTTTCGTGCCACTCAGAACGTATTTCAAACGAATGGGTATATTATATTTTTAATGTAAAACCGTTGCGAATCCAATGCTATATTTTGTATTACATCGTCCCATATTTATAATGTAATGCACTTTGGCACCTTTCTTCTTCAGTGGTGTCTGTGTAAAACAATGTCCAACATGCAAACAGCACACCTAGCACCATGAAGCACAAAATGTATATATATACAAAATATATATAAACAAAATACTGACTAATGAACACATATTTTTATATAAAACAATAGATAGAAGTGATATAAATCATAGATGGAGTATCAACATCGTTCACATATATATATATATATAAAATAGATAAAAGTTATATATCAGAGAAAATTATTAGATAAATCACATATAGACTATCAATATAATTCATACATATATATTAAAAAAGATATGTCAGAAAATGATATTATATATATATATTGTTTATATAGAAATATGTGTTCATTAGTCAGTATTTTGTTTATATATGTGTATATAGCGTAATAATATATTGTCTCTTCAAATTATTAAAATAATTGACTTTACTGCTATTATCTGCTCCTCTAACATATATTAGTGTGTGTGTGTGTGTGTGTGTGTGTGTTTACAGTGTTTGCAAAATACCTGTCTACAGTCGAGCTTAATTTCAGAATATTCTATTACCTATTATTATTATTATTATTATCTATTATTTCCGCTATGAATATAACTACGTTCAGCACCCCATTGATTTACACCTGCATTTTGTGCTTCATGGTGCTAGGTGTGCTGTTTGCATGTTGGGCATTGTTTTACACAGACACCACCGAACAAGAAAGGTGCCGAAGTGCTGCATGTTTTGTTTTTTTTTGTTTGTTTTTTTAAATTGAAACAGGAGTCTGTCCGCATGAATGTCCAATGGGTTAGGGGTTGTCCATGAGTTTGATATCTTCAATCATGTTAAAAAGTTTTACAGCAGTCCGTTTTTTCATATGTTTCAGTGATGAGAAGAATAGAGATATTTCTTTATGAAACATATTAAAAGTAGGTTTACATTTTAGAAATCTGCATTTGTGTATGAAAAATTTCCCTAATATTATAATACAGCAGACCGGAATCAAACCCACGTCAGAGACCAGCTCCTGTACATGAGTCACCTGCTTAACCTGCTGAGCTATATGGGCATCAGATACCCACTATACAAAATTATTTAATAAATACCAGCACACCGGCCCTTCAGTCAAACGGCCAAATGATGTTTACACAAATTTTGGCCCAAAGCCACATCTAATTGCCGACCCCTGCATTACATTATAAATATGGGACGATGTAATGCAAAATATAGCATTGGATTCGCAACGCTTTTACATTAAAAATATAATATACCCATTCAAAATGCCCTACATAACTCGCTTAAATCTGACCGAGGAGAAACATGACACACGAGGAATATTTGATTAATTAAACGTTCTATTCAGGTGTGATTAAGATTCAGATATGAAAACAAAATCAAACCCGTTTGCAAACAAACAAACACTAACGTTTTTTAATCTCAAATACCCAAATCCTGCAGCAAAAATAAAGGCATCACATTGTAAATATGGGACAGTGTAATGCAAAATATAGCGTGGGATTCGCAACGCTTTTACATTAAAAATATTCGTTTGAAATACGCTCTGAGTGGCACGAAAAGTCCTCCGCTTGAAATACATTGGTGTGAATTTCGTTGTGAGCAACATGAAAAACATGAGAAAATCGTGTTGGTGCACACGAAACCATAGATTAATTTACGTGACAGTTTCACGAATCCTTGTGAGACCAGGTTGGACGACAGGACCTGAACGACACTCAAGACTTTGACTTTTCTTGTCCTCATGTGTTTTCGAGTCATTTCCATGGACGCATCCGCCGACAAAATGTACCTGTTCAAACTAAGCTGCCAAAATATTCAAATGTGATTTATATTCTTCCATCTGCATATTCTGTTTTTTTCCCGATGGACTTAATGTGTGTTTCACAGGTAAAATGTTTGAAAAAGGATTTTTTATGGTCTGAATTGTAATCAACTCCATGAGCTGGTGTCTGAAGCGTGTGTGTGTGTGAATGGGTAAAGAAGACTACAGTGTAGTGCTACATAATAATAATAGCAGTAGTAGTAGCCTAGTAGTAATAGTAATAATAATAGTAATATTTATAATCATAATAATAATAATAGTAGATTGCACAGGTGGGCTGGTCTGGTCCAAAAAGTCAGAATTTGACTCCCAATCCGGACCTGTGTGCTAGTATTTTGAGGAGTTGGAGATGAGACGTGCTGTTGCCTTTTGAACTAACTGAAGTCATCTTGACCACATCTACATGTCTAAATGCGTTGAGTTGCTGCCATGTGATTGGCTAATTATTGATTACTATGATTTGTGTTGTGCCCGTAGGTGTGAATGTGAGTGTGATTGTTTGTCTCTGTGTGTAACCCTGTGATAGACTGTTACCTGTCCAGGTGTCTCCTGTCTTCATCCTCAGTCAGCTGGGATAGACTCCAGAGATCCTCATAAGGATTAAGCGATGTATAGAAAATGGATGGATGGATGGATGGATGGAATGATTTGTGTTTACAAGTAACTGAACATATGTACCTAATAAAGTGGCCAGTGAGTGTATGTTACATGTCATATACATAATTTAATTCTACCACTCTTCTAGACTTTCCAAATACATTTAGACCCAGTGGATCAAATTCTGTTGGATCTGTTAAATCAGTCCAAAAGATTCATATCTGCATTAGAAAATATCATTTCATTCAATAGCTGAGCTTTAGGTTCAATTACATTATTAGCTCAGCTAGTGATGATTAAAATTACAGCAAGCTGTTTGATGGCACTCTGCGTTGGTTGATGCAGAATTTACCATTCTGAAATCCAGATGGGCAATGTGTTAAATGATGGCAAATCCCATCCCAACATAATTTTGTTTAAACCTCTGCTAAATGTATCACAAACATATATCCATACGTCTAGTTATTATATCACAGATAACGTACAATGGGAGGAAAATGAGTCAGACATGCAAAATTTTATAAACTTTCCATTCCTGACAGAGATGGTCTGCACCGTACAGGACAGCTGCACTTTAAGATGATCTTCAACCCAACTCCATTCCAGCTGCTGCTCTCTTTACGCCCAGCCCAGAAAATCACTGATTGTGTCATTACTGTCTTCCACTGTTGTGGGTCAGAGCAGCAAAGATCACAAGGAAGATCACTGGTAAGACGCTGCAATATGTTGGCTTTTTGCAGTTATGTTTATATACTTTGCAAATACTTGAAGAGAAACCTGTTGATGTTTGTTTAGTTGCATGTTCCGTGATGTTATGATGACGAATACTGTGGTCATACTAGTGAAGTACATGCTGGCTCATGTAATACTTTGATGGTGTTCACAAGCTTATGAATTGTTCTTTCTGCAAAAAGGACATCAAAATCAATTTGCATGATCTCAAGATGTAAATGTATTCATTTGCCATAATGAACAGGCTTGCACGATTTGTATCAAGTGTCATTTGACATTTTTAATATAGTCTGCAAAATGATCAACAGCTTAACTTTCTTCTTTGTGTTTTCTGTCAAACATCAGATCAGATCAGGAAAATGCACATCTCTGTGTCTCTCCTCTTCCTCTTCATTGGTAAGTTCACTTCAAAGAACAGAATGAAGGTTTTAGTTTTAAAAATGCCATAATTAAGCAATCAATTTTGTCTGTTTAAACGTACAGCCATGGCCATAAGTTTGGACACAGCATGACTTACTATGTCTGTTTTGATGTCTATTACAGAACATAACTAATATTTTTTGACAGCACCAGTTTAATTAGTCAACAAATCAACAAGGGATATAATATTATCAATAAATTCCAACAATTGGAACAACTTTGTTCCCAAAACATAATATTAGAAGAAAATAACAAAAAAAATGCAGTACTTTCACAACCGAATTTGGTAAGAATAACAAAATGACACCAAACCCTTTTGATGTTTTTTTTTTAAAATATGAAACTTAATATAGTTCTCAGGAGTTGTGTACTGTATTGTAAGTGACAATTTTGTGGTATTTTCTAAGATTCACAAGCGTCATGGTACTTGTGTCCAAACTTATGGCCATGGCTGTACTGTATCATCATGTAAAATGTATGATCACAGAGGTCAAGAAAGAAGCGTTGGGCGGTTGAGGTTACTGCTCTGAGATTCAGGAAGATGCTAACAGTGTTTTAGTGGCTACTGTTGCTTCTGTAACAAGCTCATCAATCAGCAGAACCAGCCTTAATCAGATCTGAGAGTTTGGATTATATCACTGGTAGCCTATGGCTCTGTTCCACTCTGAGTCCTTACACTCATGTTTGTTTTTTACTGTTGTTCTTTTGTGATTGACTTGGTTCAAATTGGAATTTGATTTTAGTCAACATGACACCGTCTACCTCTGATATAAGGGAGCTATTCTGTTACTTCAACATTTTGGGAAATTCTCCTTTAAGAGTTAAACTGATCCATTAATGACATCATATAAATGATCTAAATAAAGCCACGTCTGAGCTCAGAAAAGCCAGGAAGTGATTAGTCTAGTTTAAAGGAGAAGTCTGCCATTTGGACATATCAGAGTGCTTCCACACCTTGTTCAGCCCTATGATGAAAATAAATAGTTTTATCATGATGCCACTTGAGTTAGCATTGCTTGGAACTGAAATACAATAGGGCAGCACGATACTGGAAATATGTGCAATATGCGATATGGGTGTCAAGAACTGCGATATTAATATTGCGATATTGGATATTAATGCCGTTGTCCGTTGTGATAGCCACTTGTTTCTCTTCTTGCAACCACCAGTTCGTCAACACATCCCACAGTGCAGCCGCTATATTTTCACCAGTGTGGGAGTCCAGAAAGTAGGAGACTTCTAGGCAGCGTGTTTTGAGTTCAAAGTCGTTTGTGAGAAAGTGAATAGTAAAACTCATGTAGGGCGCAGTAGTACGACTGGACCATAAATCTGTGGTGCTTGCAAAGAAATCCATGTTTTAAGCTCCGCTTTTACAGACCCCAAGCATGCCTCATACATCTGCGGAATGGCGACTTGGGAAAAATAGTTCCGTGATGGCACTTGGTATCTGCGGTCGAATTCTTTCAGCATATCCAAAAAACCTTCTTTGCACATGACATTAACAGAGAGTGTGCATTTCACGATATAACGTGTAATGGCCGCAGTTAAACCTTGGTGGCGCTTGGAAGTTTTTCATACGATGTAACAGAAGAAAAACTTTCACCAATTGTTGTCTGTGTGCTTGCGTTTCGTTTGTCTGCCTTCATCGGAGTAGCTCGTGGTGTTTTAGATTGTAGGAAAACTGCATACAGTTCCTCGTGGTTGTGTTTGAGGTGGCTGTGCAGATTTGTAGTGTTTCCTCGTGACGTAGCCACAAGTTTTCAGCATGACTTGCAAAGTACTTGCGTCTGTGACTCGTCCTGTCTTCTAAAGCCTTAGCACTCCCAAATTTTGAAAGTGTGGTGTTTTTTAGGCACAAGTTGTTCGTTACAGTCGTCTTTCTCGTGTCCTGCCATGTTGTGTTGTGGCGCTTTCCCTTTCCGCTGGGAGCACGAGGCTCGCTCTAGCCAATAGCTAAAGTGCTATTCGGGGAGGAGGGGTTTAAGGTCACACTCAATTGGTCACAAGAAAATGTCTATGAATGCAAAAAGCATGATTTATCTAAATAATCATAAAATTATGGCACGACTTTGCAATATGGATATCCAACCCGGTCTCACGGGGATTCGTGAAACTGTCACGTAAGTTTTAGTTTCGGTTTCGTGCGCACCAACACGATTTCGTCATGTTTTTCGTGCCGCTCACCACGAAATGCACACCAATGTATTTTAAACGGCGGACTTTTCGTGTCACTCAGAACGTATTTCAAAAGAATGGCTATATTATATTTTTAATGTAAAACCGTGGCGAATCCAACGCTATATTTTGCATGACATCGTCCCTAAACATAACCCTAACCATAATCCTAACCATAACCTAACCATAAGCCGGTGCTACACTTACCAATTTGCATAGGAATTTCAAGAATGTCCGGCGGCCGGCGGCCGCAAACGCGATCACACAAGCAGTATACGCCGATGGACAGCTTAGATCGTCATGAATCCACCGGTATAAACCACTTTCAGATGTGATTACCACAGCGAAAAACATTTCGTGGTGAGCGGCACGAAAAACATGATGAAATCGTGTTGGTGCGCACGAAACCGAAACTAAAACTTACGTGACAGTTTCACGAATCCCCGTGAGACCGGGCTCGGATATCACACTTACCATTATTGCAATAACAAGAATTTTTCCAATATGTCGTGCAGCCCTAAAATACAAGTTTAAAAACTTAAGGCCTGCACTATGAAGCAAGTTAAACACATCCCAGATCTTATTTTCTTTATCTGGCTTCACTAAACCTACCAATTTGTTAACAACTTGTTCAGTGATCACAG
This sequence comes from Acanthochromis polyacanthus, assembly GCF_021347895.1. Taxonomy (NCBI): domain Eukaryota; kingdom Metazoa; phylum Chordata; class Actinopteri; family Pomacentridae; genus Acanthochromis; species Acanthochromis polyacanthus. The sequence goes on from NC_067125.1 coordinate 24,134,954, forward strand.
TGTTTCAGAAACCAGCTATGAATGTGATAACATTAAAGCAGCAATGTGGACACGCCCAGAGCTGTATACTTTTCATATCAACAACAAACTACATTGCTAAACTAATAAGAAAAATTCAGAAATACAATACAGGCTTAAAGCAACAAAGATGCTGCAGCCAAAGCAGGAAGAAAAGCTGTCAAATCACTGCGGTCATTGTCACTGCCAGCTGTGTATTCCACTCAGTGAATGTAAAGAGTTCATTTGCAAAAACAGATAACTCTGTTTTGATCATTTTTCAGAAAACTTTTTTTTATTGTTTACTTGAGATAATATCAATCAAACTGAAGTTAAGTGGATTTGATTCAGTAGAAAAATACATGACAAAATAGAGAAAAAATAAATTACTAGTTTTATTATTATTATTATCTCAAGTAAACAATAAAAAAAATTGTTTTCTGAAAACAGAGTTACCTGTTTTTGCAAATGAACTCTTCATGTGTTCTTCTTATTGCGTGTAAGACAGTTTAGGCCTTGTTCTTTCAGCTGCAGCCCTGGATTTGTTAAACTGTCTTGGGAGAAATGAAATAACAAATAAATAAATATTATTCAAGCTATTTGTTTTAGGCTGACTGCAAATCTCATGAGTTCAAACACGTCATTCAGCGTTCTGACTCAGAAACTTCAATCATTTTAAGTGATTTAATCAGTCTCTCTTATGTTATTATAGTCTTCTAATTCAAGGCCTTTAGAACAAATGCTTTGAAACTCTTTATATTATACAGGAAAAAATAAATGAAGGGCAGAAGACTGGGATTTCCACTGCATACAATCTACTAGCTTATAAACAGATCATAATCACCAAAAGCCTGAAAATTTCAAATTTTGCAAAAAGTTGTCCTGTGCAGGGGTGCCACTGTGCAGGGGTTACACAATGGGGTAGTGCTTAGCACTGTCGCCTTGCAGCAAGAAGATCTCTGGTTCAAATCCCAGTCTGGGATCTTTCTGCATGGAGTTTGCATGTTCTCCCTGTGCATGCGTGGGTTTTCTCTGGGTACTCCGGCTTCCTCCCACAGTCCAAAAATATGCTGAGGTTAATTGATCACTCTAAATTGCCCGTAGGTGTGAATGTGAGCGTGATTGTTTGTCTGTATATGTAGCCCTGCGACAGACAGGTGACCTGTCCAGGGTGTCTCCTGCCTTCGCCTGAGTCAGCTGGGAGGATAGGCTCCAGCACCCCCCGCAACCCTAATGAGGATAAAGTGGTGTATAGAGGATGGATGGATGTCTTGTGCACATTTATTTATTTTTTGGTAAATTAGCAGTAGTACTTCATCAAAAATACACCTCCCTGCACGCAAATGTTCCACCAAATTTCCACCACTATTTTTCCTGTGCATTTTTTTACCCATAGCAGAATGATAATAAAGTGTAAACAGACCTTCTTGTAATGCAGAATGTTCTGGCTATGAGAGACTTAGGCTACGTTCAGACTGCAGGGCTTAATGCTCAATTCCGATATTTTTGTGAAATCCGATTATTTTGCAAGTTCGTTCACATTTCCAATTAAATGCGACTTGTATGTGATCTCCTGTGTGAACCTCACACGACCCAAAAGTGTCCCGCATGGGCAGAAGAGGATATAACAACGACACACGCAGAGAGCGTGTTCAGTGTTTACGGAAGTAAACATGGACACTAACAGCAGAGCATGTATGGCCATTTTGAAGTTGTTGTCCAGCCGGAGCCAGCATATTTAAAACTTAATCGTTTTTAAGGAAAAGGTCAAGAAGGAAGAGAGCCAGGATTTTGGCCCTGGCGTTTTGTGGGGCAGTGGCTGCAACGTCTGTCCAGAGAACTGTGTGGGTGCGGAGTCGCAGCCAGGAGTGGTTGGGATAGTGATGTGAGAGGCTTCACAGATGCGGACTTCATTCAGAATTTTCGAATGACAAGGGCGACCTTCACGTACATATGTGAGCGCCTATTTTTAACACTCAAGGCAAGACACACGTCTTCGGCTGCCCGAAGATGTGTTTTGCTTGAACGCAGAATAGTGACGTTTGTCGTGTACCAATGACGTATAGGTTGGATAAATGTGACCTGGCTGTTCAGACTGAAGTCGCATGGCAAAAGATCCGATATGTATCGGAATTAGGACCACATATCCAAGTGGCCTGGGTCGCATTTGAAAAAATCGGATCTGTGTCGTTCAGACTGTCATGAAAAGATCAGATACAGGTCGCATAGGGGCAAAAAAATCGGATTTGGGTCACTTTAGCCTGCAGTGTGAACGTAGCCTAATTGGCCTATATGTTTTCCTATCTTGTAAAGATGAAGAGTTTCGATGGACCAGAAAGCTTACCCCTCTCATTGTTTGCACACTGAGCTCCACTGGATCTTCTGCTTATACGCCATTTTCCAAGAGGACTGGCTAGTCAGTAGGCAGTGTTGCGTTCTGTTATCTCAATCATAACCGGCTCAGGAGCAGGTTAGGTGTGCAGCACAGCTTACTCTGCTGTTGTACCCTGATGAGAACTGAACTACGTAGCCATGAAAATGCAGAATGAAATGTGAAGTTAGTGACACACAAGTGCAGATCTCAGACCTCTGTAGTGAGGACAGAGATCTGAGGCTCAGGGGTGAAACTGGGAGTTATAATGTAGAGGAGTGGTTCTGTAGTTTCAGTGTAGTTATCGGTATACATCCATCCATCTATTATCTATATACCACTTAATCCTCATTAGGGTCATGAGGGGCTGGAGTCTATCCCAGCCGACTTAGAGTGAAAACGGGACACCTGGACAGGTAACAGTCTGTCACAGGGCTGCAGGTATACATGCATGTGTTATTTGTAAGTCAGAATGATTCCCAAAGGCAGAGATGGAGGCAGCTAAAGCGCATTAAGGTACACTTTAACAAACAATATGAGACACATAGAGATTTGCAGTGATAAAGTGAGGAACACAGGCAGGTGAACTGACTGACAATGAACACTGAGAGAAAGACAGAGCATCACAGGCTAGGACAAGACAAAGACCAGAAGTCAAACCAACAAAGACATTGAAGAAAAATGAAATAAAAGTTCATAATATCATGCATCAGCTACTGCAACTCCTTTGTCTAAGGCCCCGCTGCATGCACAGTCAAACCTCTGCAGATGATCCAGAACACAGCAGCACGTCTGGTTTTCAACCAGCCAAAAACAGCATGCCATCCCACTGTTCAGATTGCTTCACTGGCTTCCAGTTGCTGCTTGCATAAAATTAAAAACACTTGCATTCAAAACTACAATGAAAACATCTCCCTCCTACCTGAACTCTCTCATTCAGCTCTACACTCCCTTATGCTCACTACACTCAGCCAACAAAAGGCTCCTGATACAACCACCACAACAGGGCCGGTCCATAGCTGGACTCTTCTCCTGTGGTTTCCCGGTTGTGGAATGAGTTCCCAAACTCTGTTCAATCTGCAGAGTCTCTCTCAGGCTTCAAGAAAAGACTAAAAACCAGCTCTTCACTGAACACCTTTGCACTAGGGCTGGACCCGAATATCCCGAATATCCGAATATTTGTTCGTTACGGCACTATCCGGATATTAATTTTGGTATCCAAATATTCGCCTCTTCCTTGCGCCTTTGGCCCACTTCGGCTCATCCCGCCGTATTCTTCGGCTCATTTCGGCTCCTCCATTTGTGTTTGTAAACACCACCCGAATGGCCAGGTGGCTGCCGACTCTGACATCACGCTTCACTTCGTTGCATAAACACAAGACAAGATGCTGAAGACCTCCGCTGTTTGGGAATTCTTCAGTTTAACTGAAGACAAAACGAAGGCAACATTTGTTGACACCACGGTCCTATAGTCACACTTGAACTTGGTTTATGACTCTTATCCAGGTTTTTCTCCTGACTAGATCCTTGCTGATGTTATATCTACTCTCAGATGGATTCAAGTGTCTGCTCAATGAAATTGTTAAACTGTAAAACCAGAGCAGCTAACATATGAACATACTGTCAGACAGACAGTACCTCTTTTCAGATGGAATACAAAGCTGCTGCTTTAGTCTGTTGAAGTGACAGCATTCTGTCATTCAGACCTCGGTCACTTAGACTTTAATGATCCTCATGGTTTTCTTCAGACAAACTAATAAGGTGACAGAGAGAGATGCTGTACATGAGCTGTGTTTGTCAAACACAGGACAGATCAGACAGTACTTCAAGTGTGCAGTAATAACAAAAGACCAGATCCCTGCTAATACCAAGCTCGTCAAACTGTGTAAATAAGTAAAAGCGTAATAACACACATGAGTGATGAGAGTGGCATCAACACTGTCATTGAACTCCTGGAGAGAAGCTGCTGTTGAGGGGCCTTTCTGCTCATCATGCAGTAGTGAGTGATTTTTTTTAAAGGGAGAAGAGGGATAAAACAGAAGTATTAAATGTGCATGGCTCTACAGTACAGGGTGAGAGCTAAGTGCTGCCTTACAGAGCTATGTGACCTTTTGTCTTGAGATATTTATGATGTATAACCAGACATCCATAAAAACATCCAACTTAAAATCTTCAGTTTTCTTAAGTGTTAAAAGAAATGAAACTGTGCATAAACATCTGAAGAGCATCCTCTAATGCTGACCACATGCTTTATACAAACTACCTGACATTTGATTGCAGGCTCAACCTCTGCCAAAAAGCAAGGAGATTTCGGCATTTTTGAAGCTTGCTTAAAGAACAAAACCAGCCTCAGGTTCAGTCTTCCAGTATCTTCATGAATGCAACAATCATGGTGAATTTGCTGTAGGTTTGACAACAAATCAGTGAGTCTAACATTAATCCCATTATTTGATCCTTTGGAAGGTTGGAGTGCAAGTATGCAAACTGTACAGGCTCTCCACCCTACAGCTGTGAATTCTGGGGATGGGACAACGAAAAGCTGGAACCAGAACCCCATGACCAGTGCAAAGTCTTGCTCCCAAACCACAGAGAGACGTACAAGAAAGTGATCACCAACTACACGTGCAAACTGACGAGAAAGGGTAGGCTTGAAGAGAAGCTAATCATCATCGACTACAGCATAAGAAAAGGAAAACGTGAGTAGAATTTCTATTCTGTACTAAGATAAAATGCAGATCCATCCATTATCAATAGATAGGGTCAGGGGGGGCTGGAGTCTATCCCAGCTGACAGAGGGTGAAGACAGGAGACCCCTGGACAGGTCACCAGTCTATCACAGGACTACATATAGAGACAAACAATCGCACTCACCTTCAGACAATTTAGAATCACCAATTAACCTCAGCATGTTTTTGGACTGTGGGAGGAAGCTGGATAACCTGGAGAAAACCCACACATGTAAAAGGAGAACATGCAAAACTATTTCAGGACACAAATTGGGGATCTTCTAGCTGCAAAGCGACAGTGCTAACCACCAAGCCACTGTGCAACAGATTAGTAATTTCAAGTAGTAGAAAATGCACAGCAACATATACAGTATTTTCCTGTTTACTTTCCATCAAGCTTCTGGTTTTGGTGTGGATACTTTTATGTAGAACTTGAGAAAGCACATACACCAGTCAGATATAACATCATGACCACCTGTCAAATAATTGTTTTGGTCTCCTTTATGCTGCTAAAACTCCTCTGACTCAGTGGTTCATGGACTCAGGACCTCCAGGGATAGTGGTTGTGAATTCTGTGGGTTGCAGGGTTGGACTTACCTAGATCAGGCTGGTCCTGGAACATCCCACAGACGCTCAGTAAGATTTGAATCTGGGGAGTGTGAAACCTGAGTGAACATCTTAGCATTGTAATGTTCCCCAGGTCACTAATGAGCAGTTTTTATGGTTTGTCGGGGTGCATTGTCTGAGGGTTGTAACTGGCATCAGGGACTGATGTTGCCACGTGGGTTGGGGGTTTCTTGACCTGCAGTGTTTAGGGATGGTACATGTCAAACATCCACATGAATATCAGGACTCAAGGTTTCCCAGCAGAACGTTACATTAAAACAAGATGATCGATGTTATTCACTTCAGTGGTCAGAACGTTGAGGCTGATTGGTGCATGATGCAGTTGAGAGGAGAATGATCTTTCACTACTTTTGGACATTATATTACAAACTTAAAACCATCTAAAATTCATGTCAGTGGGATCATTTTTACTCTTCAAGAATAAAGAATCAAAATAATCTGATAACATCCATCCATCCATCCATTATTTATAAACCGCTGAATCCTCATTAGGGGTCACGGAGATGCTGGAGTATATCTCAGCTGACTCGGGCGAAGACAGGGGACACCCTGGACAGGTCACCAGTCGATCAAAGGGCTACATATACAGACAAATAATCACACTCACCTTCACACCTGCAGACAATTTAGAATAATCAATCATCCTCAGCATGTTTTTTGGACTGTGGGAGGAAGCTGGGGAACCCGGAGAAAACCCACACATGCACAGGAAGAACATGCAAACTCCATGCAGAAAGATCCCAGGAAGGCTGGGACGCAAACAGAGGATCTTCTCGCTGCAAGGTGAAAGTACTGACCATTGCGCCACTGTGCAGCCCCAATCTGATATCAGTGTTCCCTAATTTACAGAATGTATATTCAGTTCACACTGCAGACTGTACAGTATTTTACTGTATTACAGTACAGCTTTGGAACTATAAAACTTAAAACATTGATTCGGCTTCACAATATAGGGATCTTTGCTGTCTTAAAAATGCTAAAGGAAGCAAATTCAAGAAATTCACAATATTTAGTGGAATCAACAACTTTTCAGTCAGCTGTCAAACATCATTTGTGAACATCTACATTTGCACAGAGTTTAACTGAGTAACTTCTACACATGAAGAACAGTCGCGGTGGCAACTCATTGTCCCAATGACTGCAAGAGTTTAAGGACTGGACTCCACTGCAGTTTACACAACTATCATTTATTTTAACATTTGTTCATTTCTTCAGACTACAAAAACAAGGGTCTCTTTCTTTTGACTCTCAAACTGAAATTACTAGGAAGTCTGGTAATGTTGTTAAACTTCAATGAACTCTCAACAGAGCTTTCATTCAACTCAACATCTTAAGTCAGATGAACTAAAAGTCTGAAGTGGTCTGAAAGTAAAACTTTGCTTTTTTAATTAAATGAATAAAATGTGTTACAGCTGTGACTGAAGTACAGAGTTTAGTATCAGCAGCATCACTGTTGATGAAGGAGACTGAGTGTAATCTGTGTGTGTGTTTCTCTTCAGGACATATCAAGAAGTGTCCTGGTGCCACAGGTTTACTGCTGCACCAGACTCCAGCCTCACTGTGGCCTGTGGTGACTGTGTCTCTGTGGACAGTCCTGCTTACAGACAGACAGCCGACATGAGCCACTCAACTAACCATCATCACTGGAGGCTTTAACAGAAATGCACTCATACATTTGACAGTTCTAAATGTTGTGATTTTTGTTTTTGCATTCCCTCATGGATTAAAAGTGTTGGATCACATCATGGGTTTCATTATTGGTTTGTTTCAAGTTTGCTCTATAAGCACATGTTTGGGTAAACACTGCTATGTGCACTGCATCACAGAGAGAAATGTTTTAAATTCAACATATAAAATATATGTGTGACATTTTAGCTTCCCAACACAAAGCAGCTCCTGTCATCACAGTGGATTTATAATGATATAGTCGGTCATGATGTTTCAGAACGACATTAATCATCACATTTTTAAATGCTTGGTGCTCTAAACAGCTACAGATCCATGAAGTCAAAATGAAACAACCTGCTGAACTTATTGGTGCTAATGACTGATTCGCTTCAACAATCCTAGTCAACTTCTAGAACCACAGGAGGGGAAATGAAAAAGACTGTATTCAACAAAAGTTCTATGTAAAATACATCCTATAAGAGCATTTCCTATTTCAGTGACAGTCATATTGTCCAAATATTGATCAGACTGTCAGAATTAATGCTGTTAAAGGAGGTTATCCCTCATATTGTGATTTCATTGATTCATTGATTGGTTCATTGGTGCTGTCAGGAATCATTTGCAGTCAACAAATTGTCCTCATTCAACTCCCAATTTATTTGAGAAGAAAAACGCCAACCTCATGATATCATGGCCTCACTAGAAATCCACGTTTTGCCATGTCTTTTCACTCCCAGAACTGTGCCTATCTATTCATTTTGAAATGAGGACCATTTCTGAGGAATGTGAGCATTGTCCCTGATAACGGCTGGTCATCAACACTTGAAATCCCAGGTTCAAGTGGTAATGCACACACTAGTGCCTCGTTGTCATAACAAAAGCGTCAGTAAACCAGGGATTAGTGCCAGGTGGCTCTTCTCTGGGGTGCAGAGATATATGCGCCAAAGGGCTCAGGGCTGGAATTTCTAGTGTTAAAGCTGCAGGTCAGTGTAACATCCTGGGAACCCAAGACACTTTTTGCCAGCTGCAGAGTTTATAAAGCAGCTCTCCTGCTCCTGCTGCTGCACTGGTTTAGCTCAGTTTGACCATCAAATCTCACTGCAGATTTAGTTGATCTCCATCCCTCTCTGGGATCAAACCACAGGTGCTGTCCAGTGTTTTTATGGTTCCCTCTGATTCCAACCTGCTCCTTTACTCTAATAAAGACATTGTTGCAGAGTTGCAAGTTCATTTCTGCTCTGCAAAGTCTCATTAAGAAGTGTAATGTGAGTACCCAGAAAGTTTCTGTAAGTGTATCTATGTAAATATATTCATATTTCCCACTGGAAATGCAGTTCTTGGTGGACATTTCAACTACCTTTGAGGTATCTAACATCAGTGGAATCTAATGTGTGAGATTTAATGATAAGTCAGTGTTCCAGTTTGTGCCTGTTTTGATAAAATGATGATGTTGACTCATTCCTCGGACCACAGAAACTGATCTTCGTTCAGCTCAACGCCAACATGTGAACTGATGAATGAGTGAATGTGAGACAGACTGCAGAGAGACGATCAAACCTCTGATTTTCTGTCCATGAAAACTGAACTCCTCAAACAGCAGGTTCAAACACGTCCCTCTCATGTACCCACAGCTTCACCATCAAACTTCCCTCTAAAGTGTCTCCTCCTGGTGGTCATACGATGATGTTCACATTACAACCTTCACACTGAACCAGTTCAGTCTAAACATCCAGATCCAACAAAGACCCGTCATGTCTGAATCTGCTGAAGACAGTCATCTGAGGCACACTGGAGCTGCAACAGCAGACATGTTTGCTGTTTGCTGCTCAGGATCATTTCTACAACTTCACCGGGATGTCTTTATTCACGGTCAAAGGTTTTTGGGGGTCCCAGGATGTGGTCTACTTGTGTCTGTGGGTTCAGGTCTTGATGGTTCACCTGCAGTGTAATCCAACCATCGAGCGTGTCGGATAAGAGCCCACTTTTAAAGCCAGCAATGCAATGATTTAAGGTGGGTTCAGAAAAGAGACCAGAACTCACAGTAGAGTTTATAAAGCAGCTCTCCTGCTCCTCCTGCTGCACTGGTTTAGCTCAGTGGTTACTTCGACCATCAAATCTCACTACAGATTTAGTTGATCTCCATCCCTCTCTGGGATCAAACCACGGGTGCTGTCCAGTGTTTTTATGGTTCCCTCTGATTCCAACCTGCTCCTTTACTCAAATAAAGACATTGTTGAAGAGCTGTAAGTTCATTTCTGCTCTGCAAAGTCTCAATAAGAAGTGTAGCTTCAGATTCAGCAGCTGTATAAAAGCAGGGTTTCCTGTCCATACAGTTGCACTGGTTTAGCTCAGTGGTTACTTTTCTCTGCTAATCTACTTGATTACGCTGATTCATTCCTCCCTGGGATCAAATCATGGGCGCTGTCCAGTGTCTTTTCTTCTCCTCAGGTCTGAGCTCACACTTTAAATCCTCAGTTTTCTCATAGAACAGTCACTATTTACACAATAACACTGATCAGTTTGCTTACTGCCAAAGTTAACTCTGATTTCCCCGAGTCACACCAATCTGACAGACACAACTAAACATCTGCTGTTGACTCAAATCGTTGTTCATCCTCATCGTTCTCCCTCTGAGGAGGTTTGTAAGAAATAAAATTATAAGTGTTGCTGTAAACAGGCTGAAAATGAGCCATGAAAGCGGTCAGACGTCCAGCTGATCTCCGCCTCAACACTGATCTCTGTTGGCTGTTTCCATTTCACCTGCATCAAGCTGCAAACATTTGGGACTGACAGAGGAGGTTTCCTGCTGCAGTGGAGAAAAACTCTAGTTGAGGAAACTTGTGTGTCAGTGTTGGATGATGGAGACATTTTCTACATGCATGTACCAGCTGTGACTCTTCAACCATTCAGATTCATTACTGATAGTTACAGTGATGTTAGTGAGCTGTGTGCTGAGGCTGGGATCTCCTTCTCTGTCAGCTGAGACACACACTAGATGGAATTTATTCATTGATCAGGCTCTTATTGTTTTCTGAACCCACCTTAAATCACTGCATTGCTGGCTGGATGTTTAGACTGAACTGGTTCAGTGTGAAGGTTGTAATGTGAACATCATCGTATGACCACCAGGAGGAGACACTTTAGAGGGAAGTTTGATGGTGAAGCTGTGGGTACATGAGAGGGACGTGTTTGAACCTGCTGTTTGAGGAGTTCAGTTTTCATGGACAGAAAATCAGAGGTTTGATCGTCTCTCTGCAGTCTGTCTCACATTCACTCATTCATCAGTTCACATGTTGGCGTTGAGCTGAACGAAGATCAGTTTCTGTGGTCCGAGGAATGAGTCAACATCATCATTTTATCAAAACAGACACAAACTGGAACACTGACTTATCATTAAATCTCACACATTAGATTCCACTGATGTTAGATACCTCAAAGGTAGTTGAAATGTCCACCAAGAACTGCATTTCCAGTGGGAAATATGAATATATTTACATAGATACACTTACAGAAACTTTCTGGGTCCTCAAATTCACCCTCATTTAATGATTTCTCCATTTTCAAGGGCCACTAATCAAAATCTTGGCCTCTGCTGGAGTCATTCGATCATTTGGATCTGCTGGAAACAGATTTCATGGCTGTGGTAGAAACCTGTTTCTGTCTGGGACCTGCAGGACATTTAAAGACTAATAACCACATGCACACTAATAACATGAACTCATTGTACTTAAAATGAAGGAAAACAGCAGGTACTTCTCTCTCACTAATAATAATAATAATACTTTCAGTCCATATCAGTGACTTCAGTATATTTGCTGTTTGCATTCTGTGAAGATGTTGTAAACCTTCTCAGGTTTAAAGTCACACATCAAAGGTGCAGGTTGGAATCAAAAGGAGAACCAGAACACACTGGACAGAGTCCATGGTTTGACCCTGAGGACAGATTAAACCACAAAGTGGATTATAACAGAGAAGTAACCACTGAGCTAAACCGGTGCAGCAGGAGGAGCAGCAGACCTGCTTTTATACAGCTGCTGAATCTGAAGCTGCACTTCTTAATGAGACTTTGCAGAGCAGAAATGAACTTGCAGCTCTTCAACAATGTCTTTATTTGAGTAAAGGAGCAGGTTGGAATCAGAGGGAACCATAAAAACACTGGACAGCACCCGTGGTTTGATCCCAGAGAGGGATGGAGATCAACTAAATCTGTAGTGAGATTTGATGGTCGAAGTAACCACTGAGCTAAACCAGTGCAGCAGGAGGAGCAGGAGAGCTGCTTTATAAACTCTGCTGTGAGTTCTGGTCTCAGCTGGAGGCTGAACAACAGCAACTCTTCTCTGGTCGGCTTTCTCTTGATGCTTGTTGCTCCATCAGTCAGTTTTTATTGAGGTGTCCAGGCTGAGAGCATCAGTCTAAATGGACACGAGAGTTCATATTCAGAATAAGAAACCTCAAATGATCAGAACCTGCAATGGCTGCTGGAGTTATGATTTTTAAATTGATGATAAAGCCCATTTCTATCATTTCTATTTCAGTTACAGTAGATAAGCTGTTCTGTCCTTGTACTGCTCACATAATCCACACCGTGAAAAAAATTAATAAAAACGAAAAATATCCAGAAAAAAATGATGAAAATCTCACAGCAAGGGCGCCAGACAAAATATGTAAACCACAAAAAACAACAACAAGCAACAACACAGCAGAATACTGGAGTCTTCAAAAACCTTGTTCAACATCAGGTACATTTTCAAAGTGTAACAGTGACTACATTTACTACAGATGTAGTACAGAACTGTTATTTAACAGGTAGCTTCTCTTTCAGGGAAATCACAGTTATTTAATGAAAAATACATGAAAAATAAAAACATAAATCTTATATATAAAGCAGTAAACACCTTTAAATGAAAGAAATATAAGGAAGATTATAAATTATTACCTTCAAAAGAAAAACAAAAAAGTGAAATCATACCCACAAAATTAGAAATGAAAACTGTAACTTAACATGATTAAATCCCTGAAGCTGCCAATAAAATCCTGTGAAAAAACACTTGTAAATTGACTAAATATTGTAGTGATGTTAAGATGGAACTTTACAGTTAATGTTGTATCTCAGGAACATTTATGTGAATTAATAAATGTAAACAAAGTGGTTTTACTCAATGGCAGTCTTGTCCTCATCAGCAAATGATCTGAGTGACTGATCAAAAATGACTATTAGGTCCTCAGAGATGTGCAGAGAAAGTTTCTGCAGAGAAACTGAGGATTTAAAGTGTCAGCTCAGACCTGAGGAGAAGAAAAGACACTGGACAGCACCCATGGTTTGATCCCAGGGAGGAATGAATCAGCGTAATCATATAGATTAGCAGAGAAAAGTAACCACTGAGCTAAACCAGTGCCACTGTGCAGACAGGAAACCCTGCTTTTATACAGCTGCTGAATCTGAAGCTGCACTTCTTAATGAGACTTTGCAGAGCAGAAATGAACTTACAGCTCTGCAACGGTATCTTTATTAGAGTAAAGAAGCAGGTTGGAATCAGAGGGAACCATAAAGACAGTGGACAGCACCCATGGTTTGAGCCCAGAGAGGGATGGAGATTAACCAAATCTGCAGTGAGATTTGATGGTCAAAGTAACCACTGAGCTAAACCGGTGCAGCAGGAGGAGCAGCAGACCTGCTTTTATACAGCTGCTGAATCTGAAGCTGCACTTCTTAATGAGACTTTGCAGAGCAGAAATGAACTTGCAGCTCTGCAACAATGTCTTTATTTGAGTAAAGGAGCAGGTTGGAATCAGAGGGAACCATAAAAACACTGGACAGCACCTGTGGTTTGATCCCAGAGAGGGATGGAGATCAACTAAATCTGCAGTGAGATTTGATGGTCAAAGTAACCACTGAGCTAAACCAGTGCAGCAGCAGGAGCAGGAGAGCTGCTTTATAAACTCTGCTGTGAGTTCTGGGGCCTGTTTCACGAAGCAGGTTTAGTGGAGACTCTGAGTTTGTTAACCCTACGAAGCGAAGTAACTCAACCCTGAGACAGAGGGGTAACTCTAGCCTGTTTCACAAAGAGGGGTAACTTAAACTCTCGGTCAGTTACCGCAGCAACATACTCTAAATATTAGAGCCTCGTATGTCTGCTCCCTGAGTGGACTGTTTTGTTTTGTGCATCCAGCATCACTGTCTCTGTACAGAAACCCATTTTCTTAGCGTCACCATGGATTTGATTTAACACGGTACCATGACCAGGGGTGAAAGTAAGCCGGAACGGTCCGGAACTGCATACCGGCAAAAGATCTGGTGGTGGGACGCAGTTCCGGGAAAAGATCTGCTGGCGGTACGCCGCTCTTCCACCGGTATCTATGGGTACACCGGTACGCCCGCCGCCTGGCCTGCCTGCTATCCATCGATATCGACCGGAGTTCACTCAGCAGTACGTGAGTGCGCATGCGTGTCTACTTCCGTAACACAGCGATTGTTATGGCCAGTAGCAGCCAATAGCAAATAGGTGCGCTTGATTTATTGCACTGGGGCGAGCAATAAATTACACCTGAAATTCCACACGTTCTTGTGATTGGCTGAAAAACTTTCAACAGGATTTACAATGGTTAGCATCGACGGAATGGGGTGAAAGTAAGCCGGAACGGTCCGGAACTATTACTAATAGTTCCGGCAAGAATTTAAAACTACTTTCACTCCTGAATATAAGTAGATACACACTAAAAACAATAACTGTTTATAAAGCTTTGTCAATAGTACATAAGAAAAAGCTGTTTTTCTGAAGGGCTGACCAGTAAGCATTACATTTACACAATAGACCACTTATAATTATGTATCAAAGTTATTTTTATCTCAAAGATTAACAACAATTGATTACAGTTTGTGTGAGAACATATATGTTACGAGCTGGGATCGAACTGACGACCTTCGGATCCACAGATTTCCCGGCCATCATCCTGTAAAATGACGTATTTTGCCTAAATTAGTAAAATTTAAGTCAGAAATTGCGTTCAAGTCAATCAGAAAGGCAGCAAGGCCGGGAAAGGGTCTCAATTCATCTCTTTTTTTTTCTGATTTTTCTTTCCCCCTCTTCCCCTTCTTTTCACCCTCTTCACCCCCATGAACAGACCATTGTTCCCTAGCTTTAGCTCAGTTAGTAGAGAATCAGACTTTTAATCTGTAAGCAAGGAACAGTGATTGAACATGATGAGGCAGAAAATAAAGCCACTGAACCTCTTATCATTCTGTTGTTGTTTGCCTCTGAGGATTGTTGATGGAAAGGAAGAATACTTCAGGATTTGTAAAGGTATAGTTAGGTAAACCTTCACAAATCCTTAAGTTTTCTTCCTTTTTCCCCCCCTTTAATAATGTGCATATGTTAATGTTTCTTTGAGCGTTAGCAGTTTTATTTCCCAGAATGTATCATTATTGTAAGTTTTTGTAACATTTTTTGTTGTTGTTGTTTTATTTATTGTAAAAAATTGTAAAATATGTCCAGTTATGTGAAATTTCAGTGACATCTAGTTTAAAATACATCTAGTTGCATACAATGGTGTGTCATCTCTCTTCTTTGTTGAAACTTTAATGGCATTAAATGTCATAATGTCAACAACAAATGTAAATCTGATGACATAATATAGGTAGCATTTGGATGACTTTAGGTACATTACAACAAGTAAATTGCCTACATTCTTTATTACAGTTCTACATTGTTAGTTGTAGTTGTAAGAATAAGCAAGTTATGAGTGTTTAAAGTTTTAAGTCATTGAGAGAACTTGGAATTTGACACCTAAACACAAATTGCAATTATCATCCATATGGTTCTGAGTGGGATTTGAACTCACGCCAGGGTTTTTTCCCCCTTTTTTTCTTCCCCCTCTTCCCCCTTCTTCCCCAGCTTATACAGACAATTATTCCCCAGCTTTAGCTCAGTCAGTAGAGCATCAGACTTTTAATCTGAGGGGCCAGGGTTCAAGTCCCTGTTCAGGTGAGAAGAGTTCTCAGATGCTTCAATTGCAGATTAAAGACAAGAGAAACATATAAGGACTCACCACAGCTTCATTTGTGCAATTCTGATGTCCTTCAAGGTAGCTTGTTAAGGTGGATTTGTGGGTCAAAGGCAGGAGGATGGAGGAGACAAAGAGGGTGAAAACAGAGAAATGAGATGATTCAACAATTGACGGAGCTCACTCTGGTAAAAATGAAACCTTCAGATTAAAGGACTGATGTGTTTCTGCTGCATTATATCAAAAGCCCAGATGTGGGTGTAATTCTGCATCTTTAGAGGAAATATATAGCTTTTCAGAGCCTGGATAGCTCAGTTGGTAGAGCATCAGACTTTTAATCTGAGGGTCCAGGGTTCAAGTCCCTGTTCAGGCAATCCAAAGTCTCTACAAGTGAAATGTCTGTGTAGGTTCTCATTCGTCCAGGTCATGGTTATTCATAGTTGTCTCAATCAACTGGACTTCAAGAAAGTTCCCTGAAGAGGTTTCACCTCTGATCCCAGGTGTGTCCAGGGGCCTATTTCACAAAGCAGGTTTAGTGAAATCTTTGAGTTTGTTAACCCTGAAATGAGGAAAACTCAGAGTTTTCCATTTCATGAAGCGAGGTAACTCTAACCAGGGAACGCGGGGTAACTCGAGCCTGTTTCACAAAGAGGGGTAACTTAAACTCTTGGTCAGTTACTGCAGTAACAGACTCTATGACTCTAACCTGGTCCCCAGCAGGTTTATCTCAGAAAACCTCGAGTTTCTCTCTGTCTCCGCCCTCTTTCAGCCACACACCATGTTTGATTTCTTCATTCATTCAGTCAGTAAGCGAGCGAGTTTTGTTCTCGTATTTCCGGACAATTATCTGTTTGAGCAGTACGGTTTCATAATTGTTTCAAGCCCATAATCTACATAAACAACCTAATCCGTCCTTACATTTACATTACCAGCCGTAGTCATGCTCTCACATCCTGCAGATATTGTGTGTTGTGCTGTGGTTCTTTGCAAATGAAAGTTTTTATATGATGTCGGAGATGCAGAGCACTACGGTAAGACAACTGTATGCAGGACAGTCAGAAAAGTTTTCCTGGTCCTGAAACGACTTTTACTCATCATTGTGGTTTTCCCTGGACATAAACCTGTCAGAGCATCAAGGAGGAGTCTCACAGGATTGCAGGTGAATGATGTAGAGATCTGTTAAATTCATTTTAAATCATATTCTGTTAATGACATTGTGCTGCAACCTCAGACTGGGATTAGTCATTTGAATTTCTTTTAGGATTTCCCACTGTGATTGGCTGCATAGATGCACACACATCCCCATCACAGCTCCCTCGCATCATGATAGGAAGTCCATTCACAACATAAATGTGCAGGTAGGCTACAGGTAGACTGACTACTGTTTCTAAATGTTAAAGACTGCATCATAGTTCAACATCTGTAATTCTCTGCACTGTCCAGATCATATGTGATGCTGCATACATCATTTCTAATGTGGAGGCCAAGTGGTCTGGGTCTGTTCATGACTCCAGGATTTATGGAGAGTCTAACCTGAGCAACAGACTGCAGCATGGTCAGCAGCATAAAGATTTTCACAATAGAATTCTCTTGTCTCCCTCCTTTAATATGCGCTGATGTATCCACTATACATTACAGGAGAGTTTGATGGCCTTCTGCTGGGTGACAGGAGTTACCATGCCAACCCAGGCTGATGACCTCATACCCTGACCCTGAACCAGGCCCCCAACAGAACTTCAACCGGACTCACTGCAGGACCAGAGCCTGGGTGGAGATGACCATAGGCCTGCTGAAAGCCCATTTCCAGCACTTACGTCACCTCAGGGTGACCCCTGAGAGGGCCTGTGATATTACTGTGGCATGTGTTGTTCTTCATAATATTACCACTATTAGAGGAGAGCAACACCCTGCCCTACAAACTGAAGACCCAGATGATGAGCCCATCCACCTGCAGCTATCCAGGACAGCAGAGCAGTCAGAGACACCGTATGCAATAATCACTTTAGAGTTTAAGTCACCATCATCACCACCACAGCAAATAAAGACATGATACACATTTCATTTGGTCTTCTTTATTTCCTACAAATAAAACAGATAGTTCAGTTCATGTTCCAATAATTAACATAATTCACCTGTGACCATCACCCACCTCTAACTTGTGCTCCAGTATTTCAATTTCCAGATCTGCCCTCCTAATCTGTTTTTTGGATTTTTCTCAGCAAATGCAGTTTGTAAATCTGTTTTACTGATAACTGGGAATACATAGAGGACATTAAATTATACAGTTGCACATGAATTCCACAGAATGAACCTCTGGTGTTTCCTGAACATCCATCTCACTGTGTCAGTCTGTGCAGTGGAAGCTGAGGAATCATCCTGCTGCTGTCCAGCCATGCTCTGTTAAAAAAAGATGAGAGTGTGCAATACTTCAGTGTAGGCTAAATGTCACACTCTATATTCCACCAGCATGTTAAGAAATGTGAATGGGAAGAGAACTATCAGTAACATACCTCTGTATGCCTTTCTGGATCCCCCTCTGTAAAGGCAGCAGACACAGTTTCATCCTCTTTATCCTAGATCAGTGACATGTTTCAGTACACTTAAACTACCATTTGGATAAATCTTTGGAGTGTTGCCTACTTACAGTTACAAGGTCTGTCATGGTGTGAAGGGGCCAAAAGACAAAAAAAGACACAAAAGAGAACTAAATAATCATATATATCTATATATCTATATATACCGATATATATATATATATATATATATATATATATATACAGTGCCTTGTGAAAGTATTCGGCCCCCTTGAACTTTTCAACCTTTCGCCACATTTCAGGCTTCAAACATAAAGATATAAAATTTTAATTTTTTGTCAAGAATCAACAACAATTGGGACACAATCGTGAAGTGGAATGAAATTTATTGGATATTTTATACTTTTTTAACAAATAAAAAACTGAAAAGTGGGGTGTGCAATATTATTCGGCCCCTTTACTTTCAGTGCAGCAAACTCACTCCAGAAGTTCAGTGAGGATCTCTGAATGATCCAATGTTGTCCTAAATGACTGATGATGATAAATAGAATCCACCTGTGTGTAATCAAGTCTCCGTATAAATGCACCTGCTCTGTGATAGTCTCAGGGTTCTGTTTAAAGTGCAGAGAGCATCATGAAGACCAAGGAACACACCAGGCAGGTCCCAGATACTGTTGTGGAGAAGTTTAAAGCCGGATTTGGATACAAAAAGATTTCCCAAGCTTTAAACATCTCAAGGAGCACTGTGCAAGCAATCATATTGAAATGGAAGGAGTATCAGACCACTGCAAATCTACCAAGACCCGGCCGTCCCTCTAAACTTTCACCTCCAACAAGGAGAAGACTGATCAGAGATGCAGCCAAGAGGCCCATGATCACTCTGGATGAACTGCAGAGATCTACAGCTGAGGTGGGAGAGTCTGTCCATAGGACAACAATCAGTCGTACACTGCACAAATCTGGCCTTTATGGAAGAGTGGCAAGAAGAAAGCCATTTCTTAAAGATATCCATAAAAAGTCTCGTTTGAAGTTTACCACAAGCCACCTGGGAGACACACCAAACATGTGGAAGAAGGTGCTCTGGTCAGATGAAACCAAAATCAAACTTTTTGGCCACAATGCAAAACAATATGTTTGGCGTAAAAGCAACACAGCTCATCACCCTGAACACACCATCCCCACTGTCAAACATGGTGGTGGCAGCCTCATGGTTTGGGCCTGCTTTTCTTCAGCAGGGACAGGGAAGATGGTTAAAATTGATGGGAAGATGAATGGAGCCAAATACAGGAGCATTCTGGAAGAAAACCTGTTGGAGTCTGCAAAAGACCTGAGACTGGGACAGAGATTTATCTTCCAACAGGACAATGATCCAAAACATAAAGCCAAATCTACAATGGAATGGTTCACAAATAAACGTATCCAGGTGTTAGAATGGCCAAGTCAAAGTCCAGACCTGAATCCAATGGAGAATCTGTGGGCAGAGCTGAAGACTGCTGTTCACAAACGCTCTCCATCCAACCTCACTGAGCTCCAGCTGTTTTGCAAGGAAGAATGGGCAAGAATTTCAGTCTCTCGATGTGCAAAACTGATAGAGACATACCCCAAGCGACTTGCAGCTGTAATTGCAGCAAAAGGTGGCGCTACAAAGTATTAATGCAAGGGGGCCGAATAATATTGCACGCCCCACTTTTCAGGTTTTTATTTGTTAAAAAAGTTTAAAATATCCAATAAATTTTGTTCTACTTCACGACTGTGTCCCAACTGTTGTTGATTCTTGACAAAAAATTAAAATTTTATATCTTTATGTTTGAAGCCTGAAATGTGGCAAAAGGTTGAAAAGTTCAAGGGGGCCGAATACTTTCACAAGGCACTGTAGATATATATATATATACATAGATAGATATATGTATATGCATCCATGACCTTTTATACCACCTGTTTTACAAGCATCTGCTTTCTTTCTGTTGGCTGAGCAGAAGTCTTTGTTAGTTTAAATAGGCTTAATTATTTAACAGAACATGATATGGATGCAGACATTTAGGCTATGTGTGGATAAAACAACTGCACAGTCAAACAGTCACTTAATATTTAGGCTACTTCACAATGTAAAACATGATCAACATGAAGGACCTCCATGAAATAATGCCGAGGTCTTACCTGTTTGAACAGTGTTTTTATATTTCATCTTAAGCTGCTGCCACGTGCGCTTCTCCCCTGCGGGATTTCACCTAAATGAAATAACTTAATATTCTATCATTCAGACAGATTTTCCCTGTAATATTATCACGATTACAAAGGACTACATTTAAACTTACGCATTGACCCGGCAACAATGCTCTCCACGCCGTCTCCCTCTCTTTTGCAGCTGCAGTGGTGTTGCACTTCTTTCGTAAAACATGGTCAAACTCGCCATATGAGCGCGTTACAAATTTCCACGCGCTTAACCCCTTAAGCTTCAGTGTACCGCCGGCGGTACACCTACTAATTTGCATAGGAATTTCAGGAATGTCCGACGGCTGCAAACACGATTATACAAACACTATACGCCGATGGAAAGCTTAGATTCTCATGAATCCGCCGGTATAAACCACTTTCAGATGTGATTACCACAGCGGGTGAGAAAAACACATTTGTCCGACAAAAACAAATATTCATCCATCCGTTCTCTGTACACGGCTTCAACGCACACAGCGCGACTCACATTTCCGGGTTTATTATTACACACACAAAAAAAGATTCCATAAAAAACGGCCATAATCCAACCTTTTACATCCAGATGACACAAGCCAGTAAACTATTTTATCCAAAACAGGTCCTGAAGTCGATATAAAATCCCCGAATCGGTCATTTTCAAGGAAATGCACCTTGCGATGCCCGTCCAATATTCCCTGTATTTTTCGTAATTTTTTTTATTTAAAAATAGAATATTAGCGATTTTTTGTACTGAAAACGGCTGGAATTGACTGAAGCTTAAACGGTTAACTCCGAGTGAAACTACTCTGAGTTGATTAAACCAACTCAAATCAGCCGTTGTGAAACCGAAAACTCAGAGTTTCCTGTCTCAGAGTAGATCAACTCAGAGTTGAGGATTAAACTCAGAGTTTGTTAAACCTGCTTCGTGAAATAGGCCCCAGGGCTATTATTCCAACGACCAATACCAAGACTCGTCTGACTACTCAACGATTGTCGTTGTATCGGTGGGGGTCGTTGAAATGCACCAATGTCACTGAGCCCTTGTGTGCTAATGGTGGCCATTAGCATGAGTCTGCTGAGTAGTTCTTTTTGGGGAGTTTTGAAAGGACCTGATTGTAAATTGGCGAATGATGATGCCGCAGACCACCCCACGCCCCCACCCCCCCACCCCACCCCATTCAGAGATGGCTTCTCTACTTTGAAATGGATGGCTTCTTTCAGTCCTCTCTCAAACCATCTGTCCTCCCTGTCCAAAATCTGAACATTGGTGTCCTGAAACGAGTGTCACTCTTCCTTAGGGTGAAGGAAGACTGCCGAATCCTGATCCTGAGGAACTGGCTCTCCTGTGTTGAGCCATGCGCTTGTTAAGTGGCTGTTTGGTCTCCCCTATGTAGAGATCTGAGCATTCCTCGCTGCATTTAAGTGCATACACCAGGTTGCTCTTCTGGCTGTGTGGTGTGGGGTCTTTTGGGTGGACCAGTCTTTGTCTGAGGGTGTTATTTAGCTTAAAAAAGACAGGGATCTGGTGTTTGTTGAAAATCCTCCTCAGTTTTTCAGACACACCAGACACATATGGGATCACTATATTGTTGCGCCTGCTCTCCTTCTCTTCCGTCTTCACTGGGTTGTTCTCCTTTCTGGATCTTGTGTGAGCCTTCACAAAGGTCCATTCAGGGTATCCACAAGTTTTCAGTGCCCCTTTCAAGTGTTTGTGTTCTTTTTCCTGGCCTTGGGTACTTGTGGGTAACTTGTCAGCCCTGTGTTGCAGGGTCCTGATGACTCCTCGCTTGTGCTCCAGTGGATGGTGAGAGTCAAAAGCAGGTACTGGTTTGTGTGTGTTGGTTTCCTGTACACCCAACACTCAGACTTCTGTCCTCTTCTATGCGGACCTCAGAATCCAAAAAGGGCAAAATGTTGTCCTGTACATCCTCTCTGGTGAACTTGATGTTGCTGTCCACAGAGTTGATGTGTTCAGTGAAAGTTTGCACCTCATGATTTCTGATCTTGACCCAAGTGTCGTCCACATATCGGAACCAGTGGCTCGGTGTTTCTCCATTGAACGAGGTCAGGGCCCTGTGTTCCACTTCTTCCATGTATAGATTGGCCACAATAGGAGACACTGGCGAGCCCATGGCACATCCATGTTTCTGCCTATAGAAGCTCCCTCTGTACTGGAAATAGGTGGTGTTCAGGCAGAGGTCCAAAAGTTGGCAAATCTGGTCTGGGTTGAAGTTTGTTCTGTCGCTGAGGGTGTTGTCTTGTAGAAGCCGTTGCCTCACTGTTTCCACCACCTCCGAGGAACACATGTGAATCGGAAGGTGACATCGTAGGATACCATGGTCTCATCTGTATCCAATCTCTCACCTTTTCCACAAAGTTCATGGAGCTCTGTACATGGTGAGGATTCTTCCCTACCAATGGGGCCAAGATGGTGGCTACATGTTTGGCGATGTTATAGGTGACAGAGTTAATGCTGCTAATGATAGGTCTGAGGGGGGCTCCTTCTTTATGAATTTTGGGGAGGCCATATATGCACGGAATGGCATCCTCAGGGTACTGGCGATGGTATTGCAAGCGGTTTATTGTTTCTTCTTTCTGTAGCTTCTGTAGGCAATCCACAACCTTCTTTTTGTAGCTGCTGGTTGGGTCGCGCTTCAGGGTCTCGTAAGTGTTGTTGTCACTTAGCAAAGACATTACCTTGGTATGGTAATCTGTTGTGTTCAAGATCACAGTGCATCTTCCTTTGTCTGCTGGAAGAATGATGATGTTCCGGTCCTTGCTCAGTGCGC
Organism: Acanthochromis polyacanthus; assembly: GCF_021347895.1. NCBI lineage: Eukaryota > Metazoa > Chordata > Actinopteri > Pomacentridae > Acanthochromis > Acanthochromis polyacanthus. Next base: position 24,157,860 of record NC_067125.1, read on the forward strand.
TTTCAAACCTCTGTGAGGTGTGTTCAGGGCTATTATTCCAACGACCAATACCAAGACTCATCTGACTACTCAACAATGGTCATTGTATCGGTGGGGGTCGTTGAAATGCACAGATGTCACTGAGCCCTCATGTGCTGCCTTCCTTTCTTGGGTGGAGAGGTTGGAAGGGGAGACCTTAGCTTCAGAAAGGACTGCTGTTACCTTTAGCCTTAGCCCCTCTGCTTCTGTTGAGGATAGGTTGTTTTTCTTGATGGCTGACTATGTGGCCGTCTTCAAGGAACTTTCTTAAAGTCAAGTGGATTGATTTAAACACCTTTGGATAATACAAGACTTTAGATGGTACACAAGCTTTTCAGAGCCTGGATAGCTCAGTTGGTAGAGCATCAGACTTTTAATCTGAGGGTCCAGGGTTCAAGTCCCTGTTCAGGTGATACTAGCTTTAAGATGTTTGAATCAACATTGTCATCTTTCAACAAAAGCAGACTGTGTTAAAGGCACTCCCTGCTACACTGTATGTTGGTCAAAGAAAATGACTCTAAATGTGGTGGTTTACGCCAGATCTTCAGGTCTTTATCATTTATTTGATGATGTCTCACCTCTTTTATACGTCACTGAGACCAAAAAGAGGATTCCCCACTTCCCAGCAGCCTTGTCTCTCCATTTTAGTTTAGTGTTTCTTCTGCATTATATAAAGCCCAGATGTGAGAATGTACTTCTGCATCCTTAGAGGAAATGAAAAACTTTTCAGAGTCTGGATAGCTCTAGCTCAATTGGTACAGCATCAGACTTTTAATCTGAGGGTACAGGGTTCAAGTCCCTGTTCCGGCAAGAAGATGTTTAAAGTGGACGTAAGTTGATCTGAACACCGGGACAGAACAATGTTTTCTGGACTAAAGGCTAAACTATGATGTTTTTAAAATGACCTGCTATACTATAGGCTTTTTTTAATTGACATATTACTTTGCCATTTTCTGAACTACATCCTATACTATGGCATTATACACAGAGTGCTTTGGTCACATGTTGATTTATAATCTAGATTTTTTTTTCTGTTTCGTTTTCTGACGGGATTACCACAGACCTGACCGTGAACACCATTGACACCCACCTGAGGGAGACACTGCCTAAGATCTCCAGGCTGCTTGGTCGTGGTCTTTCTGGTCTTGCTCCAGAACATCTTCATCAACTACGTCTTCTTTTGAAGAGGCCCTCAGATGCTGCAATCTTTGACCTTAAGGAGGAACTGCTACTTTCACTCTGTAACGAGACGGCGGTTATTTTAAAGACCCAGCTCCTGGTGGCTTTGAGTGAAAATTTAACATCCATCAAAACTGCAGACAGTTAAATCTGAGCTGTCGGTCAGTATTTCAAACATCAAGTCCGACCCGGGTGCCCTAAAGCACGCTGTGGGTGAAACAGAAACTTCAGTCTCCACATCACTGATGACATCGTCACACTCCTAAGCAGAGCACCTGTCTGCTGAACTTTCAAAAGTGGACTATAAAGGTGAAGAATGTGAGCAGCGGAACAGATGTGGTCAGAAAGAAGTCATTTTCTTTTTTCTTTTCTTTCTGGTTGACTTGATGCTGTCAGATACAGATGTTGGAGCTGATTCTGATCTTTCAGGAGAAAAAGCTGCTTTTCAGGAAATTATTCTCTCAGGTTTTCTCTGCTATTTATATTTTTATTATCTGTGATTATTTCATCATTGTAAAATAAAGTTGGAGGCATAAAGACTCATTTAGTTATTCAAGACAAATGTGGGCTGTGTTTACACAGTGTGAATATAGACAAGTATGAAAAATAAATTCAAATGTAAGTAACAAAATGTCTATAGTATGGAGAGTAACCCTAACCAGCATTAATAATGAGTATTGGCATGAGCCCTGAAAAAACCCTCCACTGCTACTTCAAATGATTTTCATCACATGGTAATGACACAATAAAACAATCAAAGAGTGAATGCTTTGGGAGGTGTTTTTATTTTTAAACCTTGTTTCTGTTCATGAGGTCTCAATCAAGCAGAGCAAAGTTCATCTCCTACCAAAAAACTTACAGCTTAAGTGCGGCGCTCTCATCTAAACACACTTCAATCTCCTCCAAGACTCCCACAACAGACTAACAAGCGTTTTACTCCCCCACATAACCTGACAGGGGAACAGCAATCATTTCACAACATTTGAAGCTTTACATGGTGTCATTTCTGTCTTTCGGCTGAGAAACAGTGGGTGGGGTGGGTGTTGAAGGTGGTCTTCCACTCCGGTCTGCAGTTATTGTCAGTGTGCAGACTTTGAAAAGGGTGTTTTTTTCCTCACATGTTTGTGCTCATCCTGGTCTGGCTGTTGGCTTCTGAGTTGTACTACAGCTGTCAGGATTTCCTGCTGAATGTCAGCAGGAAACCACTCTCGGCCTTTACATGTAAAGTGCTGCTTATGAGATGAAATGACCTCTTATGTACCCTGGGAATACAATGGAGCTTCAGCATGTCAGGGGAAATTCACATTTTTACAGCAGCAAGCATATTTACACCAGGAAATAAACATAATAATTACAATATGTACAAGGATGAAAAATAAAAACTAATAAATACTTGAAAATAAATTCAGAAGTGCAAAAATGCTACTGTGCAAGAATGCTGTGCAATTTTTTTTGGTTTGATATGATATCAGTCTGGTTTATGTTAACATCAGCCAATGATGCTGATGTTATAAAGTCTTACAGCAGATGATAATAATAATAATAATAATGATAATAATAATAATAATAATGATAATAATAATAATAACAAATGATACATTGTGGGAAAAAATCCAAAATACTATAATAGAAACCCTGCAGAATTTGTAGTACAGTTTTTTGTTTTTAGTGCAAATTAGTCCATTCTGTTAATACTAATCATGCAGCATTTGTGTATTTAGCAAATTTACTGTCTCGTGCATTTACTCCAAGTAATCACACAACCATCAGTATGTTCAAATGCTGTGCAGTTTTAAGATGGAGTCCAGGTGTTTGTGAGAAACCAGTGGTTTGAAACCATGTTTTTTAGATGAATGAAGTTTGCTAGCCATAAAACATGCTCTCCAAAAATAAGTCTAAAAGAAAGAGTGCATTAGGTTACATTTTTAAACAAACATACAGTTCTATTGTGTTGTTTTGTTTTTTTATTTGAGGATCTCTCTTTTTGCAGTGAGATCAGATCAAGCACGTGGTACCAGTGTGGAGGAAAAAAAGCCTCCTGTTGTTGGGAAGTTTAAAAAAAAACTCCATTTGGGGTGAGGAAAAAAACTTCCATCTGGGAAGTTAAAAAAAAAACCTCTGGTTGCGTTGAAGGTAGAGTGGATGGTAAGAACATGAATAGTTTGGAGGTTGCTGAGGCCAATAACAGCAGATCAGAAACATGGAGCTCCAGATCCAGACAAGCCTGCAGAGGACAAAACACAAAGTCAGTGACATACAAAGGTGGCGTCTGACTGTATGAAGACACAAAGAGGAGAGGAGAGGAATGCATCATTGGAAATCCTCCAGCAGCCTGGGTTGGAATATTAACATTTTGAGAAAAACTGAGTCTAACAATGAGCTGAATGCAGCTGAAGCTGTCATTCCCAGCATCTGAATGGATATTGAAGTCGCCTGTTATAATGCCTCTGTCTGTACTGAGAGTAAATCAATGAAGAACTCTGAAAATTCAGATAGAGTAGCATAACTGCATTTTGTCAGACTGTGATATGATACATACTCAATCCCTGTGTCACCATGCAGTGTCTGTTGGGTCATTCTTTTTCCAGCACACTTCAATTACCGGTGCATCCAGTAAAGTCTCGATAAAGTTGTTCTTTCTTCTCCTCACCGGCTGGTCGTCGTCTCTGGCTTCATCTCCGTTGGGGCTCGGTCACTCATCTTCAAGTTGTCTTTTGGGGTCGTCCTTGTCTTGGTCTTGGGTCCCGGGATCATCGGTCTGAAAGAAATGAAAAAGACAAACGTGGCAGAATCTTGTCGAGGTGTGTTATTGCTGAGATTTCAAAATATTAGATGGATGAATGCAAAATCAAAATCCCAAACTCACCTTTTCATGCAGCAGCATTCACAGGGATCCTTACGCAGCGAGAGCTTCACCCTCACACTACATTTACTATCTTAAATAACACATCTAACCACCCCTTTTAATCCCGGTGTGACTCTCCTGAACTGTGATCTTGTCACTGTGGACTCCACTGTGGGTCCAGGGTGGGATACAGACACACATGTCGCTTCTCTGTGACATGCCGTCTGCATCCTGTTCACCTTCTGACAGAGCGGAGCTTCACTGTAAGGAGGGGACCACAGGAGGTTTCCCACGATCCCCCCAGATCCGCCCACACCTCTGACAGGCACCCTGACCAGAGTCCCACCGACAAGAACCGAGCTCAAAGACTCACACAAAATACAATGGAAGAAAATTCATTCAAATAAAGCTGGAATAGATCTGATCAGACATAATCACAAGAGATTCATTCAAATAAAATCTGACCAGATCACATCCAGAAAATCACACGTAGCTAAAATGTTTAATATAAAACGGGGTAAATTTAATGAAACGGAAGGTTTGCGAACCTTCTTCCCTGAAGGTTGGCTGGCAGGAGGCTTCTGGGGAGAGAAACTCACACAATGATTAGTAAAAAATGCTAAGAAGGGACCTCCTGCATGATAGACTAGACTGAGCCTGCACGTTTGTCAGGAGGTCCCTCAACAGAAAAACTTGGATGGGAAGAAGAGGCCGCCTCCGAAGGAAGAGTTTGTTCTCATCCTCCGAAATCCTGCAACTCCAGCGCCCAGTCAGTGGCGCTGGAGGAGGCTCCGGGGGACGAGAACAAGGAAGAGAGGAGGAGATAGGAGAGAGAGGGAGGGGGGAGAAGGAATAGAAGGAGACAGGGATAGGGTTGGGATTTTTTTTTTTTTTTTTTATTGTGTATTATGGGATAGGGTTGGGACAGGTTTAGGAAGTGGAGAGGAAAGTGTGGGGGGGAGAGGGAGGGACAGGGAGAGTGTAAAAGAACCAAGGGCGGAAGGGAGGAGAGAAAGGAGAAAGGGGGAAGAACAGCGATGACGCTTGAAAGGAGGAGGGGAGGAAGGAGGAGAAGGAGGAGGAGGAGAGACGGAAGGAAGAGGAGAGATGGAGCGAGGGAGGGGAGAAAAAGCAGAGCGAGAGGGGGAGAAGGAGATAGGAGAGAAGGGGGGAGGGAGGGGAGAAAAAGCAGAGCGAGAGGGGGAGAAGGAGATAGGAGAGGAGGGGGGAGGGAGGGGAGAAAAAGGATCGTGAGAGAGGGAGGAGACAGGAGGACGGAGAGGTAAGGGGGCCGGGAGATGGGAGGGAAGGGGAAAAGAATCAGGGAAGGAGACAGGAGAGGAGGGGGAAGAGGAGGGGGAGAAGGAGAGATAGGGGGAGGAGGAGGAAGAGGAGAGATGGAGCGAGGGAGGGGAGAAAAAGCAGAGCGAGAGGGGCAGGAGGAGATAGGAAAGGAGGGGGGAGGGAGGGGAGCAAAAGGATAGTGAGAGAGGGAGGAGACAGGAGGACGGCGAGGTAAGGGGTAAGGGAGGTACCTGGAGGAGTCCGGCCAGGAGGTGGAGTCCAGCGTCCTCTGGAAGCAGAAACAAAAACAACATTTCAACACAGACTCTCAGGAAACTGGAGCAAAGAGTATTGAAATAAAAATAATACTAAAATAATCAGTATAATAATTACTGTATTGTGTTTTGTATTTTCTTTAATATTACTACTGTTACTACTGCTAGATAAAAAATAACAATTATTATTATTAGTGTTATTAATATTGCATTTCTAATTATTTTTAAAAATATAAATACAGATATTTGCTGTTATTATTCACTTGGACAATACACTATTCCTCTATTTTTAACAATGATAATAATACAGTAAACCACTGTGAATATGGATTAAAAATAATGGAAACAACAGGAAATATCTGTGATGTAATTAAATAAAAATAATATTAAAATAACCATAATAATAATTATTGTATTATGTTTTAGGTTTTCTGTAATACTACTACTAGATAGCAAATAACAATCATTATTCTTATTATTTAATGCTATGTTGTTGTATTTTATTTAATTTTTAAAAATACAGATATTTAGTGTTATTTTCACTTGATCAATGCAGTATTCCACTATTTTTAAGCAACAATCTCATAAAACACTGAAATAACAAGAAAAATACAGTCTGTTGATTTCGGTATGAGTTATTTTTTTCTTTTCTTTTACAGGCAATATGTACATGAATATTATTTTACTAGACGCTTTATGTATTTTACAGCAAATATTTGTAAACTAACTGTATTTTGCTGATTTAAATACAGTGAAAATAGCATACATTTAGTACCAATTGTGGTAAAATAAAAATAACAATGATTGCTCTTTATAAATGCGTATTTTTGATGTGGATATGATTTACAGGTTTGTTTGTTTTTTAAAGACAACCTCATCCCTTTACACCTGCACGTTCTGACGTCATGACGTCTCTCCCCCGGCGCTTCCTCTAATACTTCCATCGTCTCCATGGTTACCAAAGATACACATGTGGAGCATTTTATGAGAAACGTTCCAATCGCCATTTTGATTTTTAAGTTTTTGACGTCAAACTATGCAGAAATAATTAACATTTTATTTCACTCAACATACACTAAAAAATGAAATATTTCTTGAAAGAAAAAGTCTAATTTTACAGTCAAACATTGTAAAAGAACAAACAACCGTTTATAAAATACAGATCTTTGACATTTTTTCAATTAGCTAACACAAAAATCATTCATTTTGCTGCTCTCGGCACATGCAAATGAATATCCACAATAAAATAAATAGAATTTTGCTTTGGAAAGTTTAAAAAGAGGCTCTGAGGACCTTCAGTGATTCACATATGTGGGATAATATTTGGAGAATTTTATAAAACGTGGCTCAGTTACCATCTTGTTTGTTAAACTTTTGACACCAATTTATTCAGAAATGATTTACCCATTTTAGCCCTTAATGTGCACCAAAGAATAGTCCAATTTTCGAACATTGTAAAATGACAAATAACAATGAATAAAATACAGATTTTGACGTTTTTTTCCCCAGTTAGCTAACACATAAATCGGTCGTTTTACTGGTCTTGGCACATTGAAATCAACATCCACATCATACTAAACTGAACTTTTGACTGGAAACTTTAAAAAGAGGCTCCGAGGACCTTCAATGTTTCACACACAACTGATCATATTTGGCGCATTTTATGAGAAATAGAACAGCAGTCATTTTCCTCCAAACCTTGCATGTTAAATTAGATTAAAGTTCATGATCCCAAACAAAATATCGGTTTTATCAACACATTTCCCTGTACGGTTATACAGCAAAACGCAGCGCTCAGAGAAACTCAGCTGATGAGAAAAAGCAGGAACTGAATTTTCTTACCTTCATGATGACGGTGAGCTTCTTCTTTAACAAGGTCCTTGTTGTTTGGGATGTCCAACGAAGTGTTCAAAGTGTTTTCCAAAAGGCTTTCCAAAAAAATTGCTAGCTTTGCAGCAGGCTGGTCAATTTGCACCTGTTCAAGTAAATGTCCAAATGCAAAAGAGAACGTTTTTGAAGGTCAACAGGCCTTTTCTAGGTGCGCCTCACCTTTTGTTGCCATGACACCAATGATGCAAGCACGCGCCTGTGCTCGACCAGTTCTGATCTGGAGCTAAATCAATCATCCATATTGTCCACTTGTGTGTTTCGTTTTTCCACGAGTTTCCATCACCTGTCAGAAATGTGCGGAGCCTCAAAGCTACCTGAACCTTTTCTGACAAGATCAGCCTCTGATTGAAGCATCTCAATGAGAACAAAGATCGTGAAAAGCCAATTATTGGACTAAAATCATCTTATAGTTCTTCTAAAGTGCTGCGTAATTTTGTGCGTAGTGGTCGCTTACCGTCATAAGAGTCTCCTGGCAGCTCTGGTGGAACTCAGGATTCATCCACAGAAGATTTAATACATATAATTAAACCCTAAACCCAGAATCTGTGTGGAACAGGGGCTGAATAGCTGAATATTATTGATATTCACATCTTAACCCTACTCTAAATTGCCCGTAGGTGTGAATGCGAGTGTGACTGTTTGTCTGTGTATGTAGCCCTGCGACAGACTGGCGACCTGTCCAGGGTGTCCCCTGCCTTCGCCCGAGTCAGCTGGGATAGACTCCAGCACCCCCCGCAACCCTAGTGAGGATAAAGCGGTGTATAGAGAATGGATGGATGGACATCTTAACCCTCGTCCTGCAGGTCAAAAATGTCCCGTTTTAAAGATCGGAAAATGTGGAATAATGTATATTTCCATAGTGAAACTTCTGATGTTCACATTTCAACATTTTTGGGAAATCTTTGACCATTTTTTGGCGGAAAAAATAAATGTTCAAAATGTTTCTTAAGAACATTCACACAAAAATGTTCCTAAGAGAATATTAGAAGCTTTACTGATCAGGATGTAATCACTTTAGATATTTTTAGGATTTTTTGGGAAGATTTTCACTCATTTTTCGAAAAATATTTACAAGAATTTTCTTTCCAAATTTGCGGGATTTTTTTTAAAATAAAAGTTTTAAGGGAATCTTTTAAATAATTATTGGAATGTTCTTACTGAAGGTTTTGCACATTTTCATAGATTTGGTTTTTTTTTTCCAGACAAGGATATAATTTGTTTGGTGCCCGTACATGAGGACAACATGAGGGTTCATGAAGTCACCGCTGCTGTGCCACCATGTGCGTAAATGCGCACAGAGAAGCACTGATGCTTCGGGATGCTGCGGGTGTTTATTATTAACATGAATAATCTGACAAGCAGCTGCTGTGGGTAGAAAACAGGACTGAAGGAGATGTCACAATGTTTCTGCAAGATCACTATAACTGCATTGGTAAATGGTCCGTATTTATATTGCGCTTTACTATACCTGAAAGATACCCAAAGCCCTTTACATTATACATCACATTCACCCACTGATGGCGCCAGCTACCATGCAAAGCGCAAACCACGAGCCATCAGGAGCAATAAGGGCTTCTGCGTCTTGCTCAGGGGCACATTGACAAGAGCTCGCCATGCTAGGGATCGAACCGACGACCCTCCGGTTGCAAAACAACCACTCTGCCCACTTATCTATGCCGCCCCGCATTGAGAGGAACTGAGCATTATTGTTTCACACATGAATCGAACACGTGTCAGCTTTGAGTCTCATTATTATGATTATGTGTGCTTCGACAGACATTAATTCAAAGGCGGAAAGGCAAAGAAAAAGCCCGGTTACTCTTTGCTGAGGATCACAACTGTTGATGATTGGGCTAAGGTTTACCTACAACAAGACCATGATTTTACATGTGTATGTAACGACCTGCAAAGTGCAGACAGTTAAAAGATGTGTTTTACAATGTGAATGAGTATTGAAAACTATTCAAACTGACTGTACACACACAAACATAACTGAACACTGTTAAACCTGCCTTTGTTAAAGGTATCATTTGTTGTGTTAATTATTAAATGTATTATTGTTATACATGTTATTTTTGTTGACGTGCGTAATTTCATGATATTTGACCGTATGAACACCGAAGACATTTATTTGTTTCTGGGGAAACACAGATCATTGCTTTTAAGTAGTTCCACAGTGGAGGCACTGCGCTGGCAGGCAGTTGATGTACTGCACATGAACTAGAAAAATATACAATAAGGTTTCGTCTTTTTTCTTCTTTATAGGAGACTGATGCAGGTAGACCATATGTAGCGTTATGTTTACAACTTTCCAAAGACTTTTTGTTTGCACTTTTCTTACTGCACTAAATGTACACTGTTCAGGCTTCATCAGTTCTAGACTGACTGGTTAGCAGTTCCAGATTTTATACTCTTCATGAGCCATTAACACTGTTGAAGCTCCAGTCTGCTGGGTGTGTGTTCGCCCTCATTATACTCTATATATGTTCTATGTGTAATAGACAAATGAACAATCCACTTATTTTAGCATCAGCTGCAAAGGAAAAACACACATTTTTTATCATGTATTTAATTGTAATGAAATTCAGACATCAAGGGGTTAATTATTTACGAGGCAGAGAATAGCTTCCTGTTACAACAGATCTAGAGCGGCTAATTATAACTAAATAACTAGATGCAGACTTATCAACAAATACACTTAGCTATATGCAAAATAGAACAACTATATAGTCTTTTTGCACTCAAAACATTTGTGCGTTTATTAGGTTAGTGGAGTAGAGTAGTTTCATGAAAAATCCATTCATTACTCACTGTGATAAAACACTTTAAAGGTTTAAAATGGTCCAGCAGCTGGTGGTTTGAGGGCTGGTCTGTTTGAAGTCATGATGCTGGATTGTGTCCTGTTTCTTAAGTTCAATGGTGAAAAAGTACAAAGAAGAGTAGCAGTTAATAGCATCTCATTCTGACAGCTTCCAGGAAAACCGAAATACAACTAACAATATTCTATCTGTCTCCAAGTTACTCAGCACTGCCTCAATCCAGCAGACACAGTGATGTTTGCTCTGACAACTTTAGACCCACTTCACACTAAAACTTCAACACTGCCCCCAAGTGGCACACCTCTGCAGCATCATACATTATAAAAAAATATTCTATGCCTCTATTAAAGTTTCTGTATATAAATGAATTATAGTATATTCACCGGTTCAATTAAAATTCACTGACACAGACCGGTTTTCTGTCATAAATCTGTGTCAACATAGGGAGTAATTTCATTCACCTTTGTTCCTGCATTTGGGCTGGAAGTCGTCTCTCAGCAGCCTTCTGAAAATTAAACTCTTAACCTATACGGGCTGTTCTGGTCAAATCTGACCTATTTGACAACCTTAATAAATATGCCTTAAATCCTATTCTTTAAGTTTACCAGTTTAATAACTTATATATAACTTATATAATATAATATATATAAATATATAATTATATAATATATAATTCAAATACTGCTTCCCTTGGGGTTCTTTGTCATGTTTGACCTATATCTATTTAAACTGAATTAAAGTCACCTGAAAAGTCAAACTGCTTTTCTCTGGCCTCATCAGTTTCTGGGTAGCCTATGTTTCTTTTGACACAGTAAATTTTGCAGTGTTAAATTAACACTTAAAGAGTTAAATTTAACACTGATTCCGAGTCTATTTGGTCCTAACCTGAAGTAGTGTTAAATCCGTAGTGTTAAAATTTTAGTGTTAAATTAACACTAAATAGAGTATAGATAAGAGTGTAAACTTTACTCTCAGTAGTGTAAATATTACTCTGAGAAGTGTTGATAATTTACTCTTCTGTGGTGATAAATCAACTCTGAGTTGCTCATTAACACTGCATTGGTGGTGAAGTAACTCTGATAAGGTTTGATTTTACACTCTACTATGTTGATTGTTTACTCCCTTGCAGTGAAAAAAACACTCTGATAGAGTAAATACTAAAATCTGTTAACACTGCACAGTGTTGATACTACTTCTGAAAAGTAGTATCACTTGGTGGTGTTGATTTTACACTTTATTTACACTTTCGCAGAGTCAAATTCATGAACAAAATTTGTCTTGTAAATAGCTAAATAGGGAGTAAAAAACACATTACAACAATATCGTACATTCAACAACTTTTATTTTCCTGTCAGGCCAAAATATCATCAGGTAGAAAATATAAAAACACTGACTTTAAGTCTGCATAAAATGGCAATATGGGACAACATATAATGATGAACCCAATGTTCCATATGCCATTTGAACACCAAATGGTTTGAAGTAAGTCAGTTCATTTATGTCCAACACCTTTACAACTTTGTCTGGATGCAGCCTAATCTTAAAGGCATGGTAATGCTCATCAAAACACAGTGTTTCCATCAGTTTTCCACAGAGCAATACAATATCATCTTTCACAACAATAGTTTTTATCTTACAAAACACAGGCAGATCAAATGCCACCTCAGTACAGACAATGAAGCCACAGCGGTACTCTGTACCATGATGTTTTATCCATTTGGCAGAATACACAATAGCTGTTGACAATCCAGCTCCAAATTTGGAAGCAACCCCTGGACCTTCCTTGAGCTCATCAAGCGTCACCATCTTTCCTGGACCTAAAGTTAATCTCTCCTTGCTTATGGTCTCCTGATACATTGCCATACAACTCTGGTGCTTTTTGGCTAATGTTAGTGTAATGTTTTTAAAGCATTTTAATTGTTTCTTGAAGAAATTGTGCTTAGCTTCATAACGCATGCACCACATGTGCAGAACCGGGCCAATTTTCCTTATACGACGAGGGTAATGAATCGTGAAGTGATGCTTTGGTAAGAGGTTGATTGCAGGAAATAACTGCTTGAAGAGCCGATGATGATCAATGATTAAATGTCTGAGGTAAACGGTCACACCCTCTGACAGGACAGGTGAAAAAACAATGTTGACAATGTGTGGAAGCAAAAGTAAAAGATGCCAGTACTTATCATCTGACTGGAATACATCTCCAAATATTAAAGGCATGTTGCGCAGTAAGCACCAAGACTGTATGGCATTTAGGCCCAAATCATTACTTCCATTAAACAACTTTACTCTCGGTGGACGGGTTCGTTGCCGATTGTACCCATAGTCAAATGCATGTATTCTACCAGCTAGTTGTTCATCACTGAGGAAGTTATCCTTAATGTACTGCAGAACAAGTTTCATCTCAAACTGAGCAACCCCCTGTAAAATATCATGCATTACATCTACAGAATAATTGGTTGCTGTATTGAAATACTGAAGAGAGTTCAACAGACAAAAGCGTTTCACACCATATACATGAGGTAACGTAGGATCTGCTTGCATAGTTTGACAGTGCATTGCATGCATCTCCACAGTTCTTAACAGCAATATCGAGCCCCAAACGACTCCACAAAGCCAAACAGACTATGCAAACCAAGATTATCTCCAGTGACCTGAATTAGAGTACCCCGAATCCTACGGTTAAACGTGGGAATTTCAAGTCCCTCCATCTCAAGTCTTTTCAGATCATTGACAAGTGGCTCCAGTATCGAATTAAAACCATAATGTTTGATGTCCTGTGCATGGAAAAGAGCACACAAATGAATATTAATTAAAGAGGAATCAAAAATTGGGGGGAAATTCCTTAATGTAAAATATATAGCACCTAATTTATGTACACCCTTTTTAGAGCCCAAAGGATTCGCAGTTTCAAAGTCATCATAAAACAGCTGAATCTGCAAGGCATCTTTTACAACAGAAAACAGGAGATTTTCTTTACAATAGGTGGCATCCCTCAAGTCTGCATACACACGTGGACAAAATTGTTGGTACCCCTCAGTTAAAGAAGGAAAAACCCACAATTCTCACTGAAATCACTTGAAACTCACAAAAGTAACAATAAATAAAAATTTATTGAAAATTAAATAATCAAAATCAGCCATCACTTTTGAATTGTTGATTAACATAATTATTTAAAAAAACAAACTAATGAAATAGGGCTGGACAAAAATGATGGTACCCATAACTTAATATTTTGTTGCACAACCTTTTGAGGCAATCACTGCAATTAAACGATTTCTGTATTTGTCAATGAGCGTTCTGCAGCTGTCAACAGGTATTTTGGCCCACTCCTCATGAGCAAACAGCTCCAGTTGTCTCAGGTTTGATGGGTGTCTTCTCCAAATGGCATGTTTCAGCTCCTTCCACATATGTTCAATGGGATTCCCAAGTGCAGATCTGGGCTCATAGAAGGCCACTTTAGAATAGTCCAACGCTTTTCTCTCAGCCATTCTTGGGTGTTTTTGGCTGTGTGTTTTGGATCGTTGTCCTGTTGGAAGACCCATGACCTGCGACTGAGACCAAGCTTTCTGACACGAGGCAGCACATTTCTCTCCAGAATGCCTTGATAGTCTTCAGATTTCATCGTACCTTGCACACTTTCAAGACACCCTGTGCCAGATGCAGCAAAGCAGCCCCAAAACATTACTGAGCCTCCTCCATGTTTCACCGTAGGGACAGTGTTCTTTTCTTCGTATGCTTGGTTTTTGAGTCTATGAACATAGAGTTGATGTGCCTTACCAAAAAGCTCCAGTTTGGTCTCATCTGTCCAAAGGACATTCTCCCAGAAGCTTTGTGGCTTGTCAACATGCATTTTTGCAAATTCCAGTCTGGCTTTTTTATGAGTTTTTTTCAGCAGTGGTGTCCTCCTTGGTCGTCTCCCATGAAGTCCACTTTGGCTCAAACAACGACAAATGGTGCGATCTGACACTGATGTACCTTGGCCTTGGAGTTCACCTTTAATTTCTTTGGAGGTTGCTCTGGGCTCTTTGGATACAATTCGAACGATCCGTCTCTTCAATTTGTCATCAATTTTCCTCTTGCTGCCACGTCCAGGGAGGTTGGCTACTGTCCCGTGGGTCTTGAACTTCTGAATAATATGAGCCACTGTTGTCACAGGAACTTCAAGCTGTTTAGAGATGGTCTTATAGCCTTTACCTTTAAGATGTTTGTCTATAATTTTTTTCGGATGCCCTGGGACAATTCTCTCCTTCGCTTTCTGTTGTCCATGTTCAGTGTGGTACACACCTTTTCACCAAACAGCAGGGTGACTACTTGTCTCCCTTTAAATAGGCAGACTGACTGATTATGAGTTTGGAAACACCTGTGATGTCAATTAAATGACACACCTGAGTTAATCATGTCACTCTGGTCAAATAGTTTTCAATCTTTTATAGAGGTACCATCATTTTTGTCCAGGCCTGTTTCATTAGTTTGTTTTTTTAAATAATTATGTTAATCAACAATTCAAAAGTAATGGCTGTTTTTGATGATTGAATTTTCAATACATTTTTATTTATTGTTACTTTTGTGAGTTTCAAGTGATTTCAGTGAGAATTGTGGGTTTTTCCTTCTTTAACTGAGGGGTACCAACAATTTTGTCCACGTGTGTACACTCCTTCCTTTGGCTTTAGTCTGGGCTTGAACATGTTTGCAATTTCTGGGTTCTGAAGAATTGTCTTCAGTGTTTCCAAAATGGGAACATATGCAAACTTATCAGTTACAATGAGCTGGTCATATGTCCCAGTAGTTTTGTTTCTTCTGCTGTCAAATCTTGTGCCAAGCACCTTTTCAACAGGTTCAACATTTCCCCATTTCTCTGCAAAGTATTTCTTTCGTTTAGTTTCTGAATTTAAGGGTGTGAATGGGTTTTCAAACTTTCGGAAGGTTTGGTCTAATTTGTCCTTACTGTCTGTCCTGTGGAGATAAACACTGCATAGCTGCATCTTTTGCCTGACTGTGAATCTCAAAAAACACTTCCTCCATAGATGAGACAAAACTATTTACAGTAGACTGATTTAATCCAGCTGCCTTAAGTTGTGCAACAGCATTGGCACACATATCCAGACAACTATTAGAGTTTCTTGACTCTGATGTTGTGGCTGTCTCATCTGTATTAATTGTCGCTGCCTCGTCTACCCTGTTTACAGGCATGTCATTGGGAAATTACCAAATAAGTGAATCCTTGGAAGCGAGGGAGCGGAGCGACCGAGCCGGGGGAGGCTTTGGGAGGGGGGCTCCATGCAAGAAATCTTTGAAATTTAAAGGCTGAAATGGTGCATTCTGGTGAACTCTGACACCTAGAATTCTTTAAACACGAAGGCTTAAAAAAATGTCTGTATGGGACCTTCTAGGCACCCCCCAAAAACAGCACAAAGTCATGTTAATGTGATGAAACCAAATATTTATACTGGATTCAAATTTGAATGAGCCACATGAAGTCATCACTATGTGTGCTTTCCGATCGACCATGGGAGTGAGCCTCTTCTGTTGAGGAAGTTGTGGGGCAATGCCACTGGGTTGTTGCAAGCATAGACATAATAAAGAGTAAACGCCACATCAACCGCTACTGTCCATTGGGGCTGATGAGCGGTGGGGTCGCCATCTTGGTCCAGTCAGTCGCTCCACTCAGCGCTGTTTGACAGCGCATTTAATCCATCTTAACTCTGAATATTAAACTGATTTTCACGCGTTTTTGTTTTTATTTTTTTTGCTGCAAACATCATACATGTAGCTATGATACAGGACAAATGGTTCGGCGTATTTTAATATTCATAGCGGGAAAAATAGATAATAATAATAATAGGTAATAGAATATTCTGATATTAAGCTCGACTGTAGACAGGTATTTTGCAAAGACTGTAAACACACACACACACACACTAATATATGTTAGAGAAGCAGATAATGGCAGTTAAGTCAATAATTTTAATAATTTGAAGAGACAATATATGATTACGCTATAGACCCTTTATTTGTTTACAAACATTGTGTCGTTTTTTGTGGGCGGGACTTATGCTGGAGGCAAAAGCTGAGCGAGAAGTCAAGCGGGACTGGGAGTATATAGTTTGCGCTGGAAGTTTGCGCTGCAAACTGCCTCTAGCATAAGCCCCGCCCACAAAAAACGTCACAATGTTTGTAAACAAATAAAGGGTCTATATATACATATATAAACAAAATACTGACTAATGAACACATTTCTATATAAAACTATATATATATCTATATTATCATTTTCTGATATATCTTTTTTAATATATATGCATGAATTATATAGATAGTCTATATATGATTATATAATTTTCTCTGATATATTGATTATATTAATACTCCATCTATGATTTATATATATTCATTTTCTCTGATATATAACTTCTATCTATTGTTTTATATAGAAATATGTGTTCATTAGTCAGTATTTTGTTTATATATAGGGCGGCATGGCTCAGTGGGTAGAGTGGCCGTCTTGCAACCGAAGGGTTGCCGGTTCGATCCTCGCCCCGTCGTGCTCGAGGTGTCCCTGAGCAAGACACCTAACCCCGAATTGCTCCTGATGGGTCGTGGTTAGCGCCTTGCATGGCAGCTTCCGCCATCAGTGTGTGAATGGGTGAATGTGATGTATCATGTAAAGCGCTTTGGGTACCTTGCAGGTATAGTAAAGTGCTATATAAATACAGACCATTTACCATATATGTATATATAGCGTAATCATATATTGTCTCTTCAAATTATTAAAATAGGCTAATTGACTTTACTGCCATTATCTGCTTCTCTAACATATATTAGTGTGTGTGTGTTTACAGTGTTTGCAAAATACCTGTCTACAGTCGAGCTTAATATCAGAATATTCTATTACTGTTAATCTCGCTATGAATATTAAAATACGCCGAACCATTTGTCCTGTATCATAGCTACATGTATGACATTTGCAGCAAAAAATAAAAATAAAAACACGTGAAAATCAGTTTAATATTCAGAGTTAAGATGGATTAAATGCGCTGTCAAACAGCGCTGAGTGGAGCGGGTGACCGGACCAAGATGGCAGCCGTATTTCTCGCTGTGCAGCAGCCCGAGCGGCGTCTACTCTTTATTAGGTCTATGGTTGCAAGTACACACTACTGATCCCGTATGTTTGGTCCTGTTGTCGCCTCTCTTCCCTCCGCCGGGTGAAAAAATTGCTGGGCATTTGGTGGTTAGAGCGCTTTTCGTACAATTTCCTGGCATGATTTTTCGTTTTCATGTGGTCTATCAGCGCTTGGCATCCTCTGTCGCTGTATTTTGTCTCATCGTCACACACCACGCACCTCGCTTTCCCAGCTCCATCTAACTTTCGATAATGCTCTCCAATCGTTGTTTCCAACTCGTGCTTTTGCCAGCGCACTGTTGACAACTACGTGCGATCCAACCCTATACCCCTTACACCCCATATTTTTTTTCTCATCGAATTTGGGCGATTCACGTTGGGTCTCAAAATTGATACCTCGATACACGAATTTTCGCGGATCCGCGACCAAATAACATGCTTGTGTTTAAGTCAACATTGGTGTCAATCTGTTGTTCAGCACACTCAGTGTGTTTGGTGTTCAAATGCTTCTTAAAACCAGAAAAAGTACCAAACACACGGCCACATCCAGTTTGAACGCATTTAAGGCTTAGATTTTTTCCAGGCAGGTAACCATGAACCAGCCGTAAATGTCGAACAAGCATGTTTGAACTAGTTAACTCAGCCTGACAAACAAAGCACTTTATGATGGAAGACCAATGTCAAACACTACAGAAGCAACCTCGCCCTCACTTCTGCAACACGAGGACTCTCTTTGACTTTGCCAACATCACTGTTGTACACAGTGGTCTGGATGAACACGTACATGTTGTGAGCATGGTGTTGTACGATGTCCCAAACACAAAATGTGTCTCAAACAGTTCATCAAAAGCACAAAGAGAGTATGCAAGGTATGGCATTCTTGTCGAGAATGACGAAGAACTGGTGGATCGCGTTCTTCCTCGCTCCAACAGCCAAGAGATAGGGTTGAGTGCTCGTAGTAATAGCATCAAGATGCTCTTGAATGCTTGTTCCAGTCTATGGAGAAGAGAGAAAAAAATATATGGTTAATATTATAACAGAAATGTTTACATGACTAATTAATGTAAAATATACCTTATCAATTAAGAAAAAATACAAACCTTCTTGAAAACCACAAGATGCTTCTCAGCCCGGGACGCAGACACCTTTCCTGGTCTCTTTCGACCCAGAGCAGTGGAATCAAGTGTAAGAGCAGTAAAATCGATGAGAGGTCCCTGTCCCAACCTGTAACAACACAAGTTTGATAATGCACTTGAATTGTGGACCACCAATATCATTTAGTACACTGCAATGTCAGCAGCATCTTTATTACAACATAGATAAATGATCGTACTTTAAAACCACCACATCAAGCTACTCTATTCTAAAAATCCTTTTGGTCAAGCCAAACATTTTGTTCAATACGGTTCCAGTCAACATTTTGGACACACTTCCACATTTAAATGAATGTATGCTTACAAACATCTTACCAAAATCAACATCCACTTCAGCCCTATCCTCAGGAGGATCAGCTGCCAGCAGGAGGTCCTCAAGCTCACTGATGGAGGGAAGCTTTCTGCATTGTTGATCTTTTTCTTGAATGTGGTTGGCCACTTCTCCAGAAACTTGTCTGATAAATCCTCACCAAACATCAGAACAAAATCCCGTTCAACCTGGAGTGGGATGTTTGGTGATAATTTCAGGATTACACAGATAACCAAAGTTAGAAGGTGCAATAGTTATAAAATATTGATATAATTCCCATCTACTGAATTGAAAACTATTAAAGTACTATAAAACTGTTAAAATGAGATAATTACCAAGCCTTTGATGTCTTTGAAACGTGGAAAATCAGATAGTATGTCATCTGACTGCTGTGGGTCAAGGACCATGTTACGTCGATGGACAAATGTCAGCTTCATCTTCTTCCTGACCATGTCCTCATCAGCTGAATGTTTCATCAGTGAGATCGCTTCCTTGCATTCATCTTCACCGAGGACAGTCTCTGGAACGAATTGGGAAACTCGTCTGACAGTTGGTCCTCACGACATGTCCTCACCAGATGGTCCTTCTGCTGATGCTAAACAATGTGGGGACATAGTACTAATGACAATCACATACATTTTAAAACACTTTGTCACTTGGATGTAATCATATTATTTAAAAAAAAATAGTTTATTGGCTGAAAAGCATTGCAACGTATAAAACAAAGGCAATAACTGATGTTGTGACTATTCTGTTCAATACTTGTCCAACACTATTGCAGGATTACCTCCAAATAAAGATCGCCTGTCTTTAGCACTGCATCTCTGAATAGTTTTAAGTCTCCAGGCCAAGTACCCAGTGCCACTGTCACCATCATAATAATGCTCCTTGGACAATGAAAGGATTGCAAAAACAGGCATTCTATTAGTGATAAACGTGGAAAACAATATGCTCTAGTAGGATTTAAAATATTTTAACATAACAACCATCAGTGTGTGCAACTCACATAGCCATACTTGGAGAATGGGTCTCTGAGGTAGGGAAAGAAGTTCACAATTCCTCGCACATACATTTCTTTCACCTGTCTGGGTGGAGATGTACTGCAGGAAAAAAACAATCACATTAATATTTCAGAGATTTATTTTAGATTTCAAATTACTCTGAAATTTGAACAAGAACACAAATGCTAATTAAAGCCAATAAACACATTACCCATTCTTCTCTGTCATATCAGCTACCAGTATGTTCACCATTTTCCTTCTGCTCTCATCTGCCAAGGACTTAGTTCGGTTGTATTCATTTATTATATATTCTCCACCAGATTTCTTGGTAAGAACGGATTCCACCAGCTTAAAGACAAATACCAAACAAAAATAGAAAACAGTTTCAGGATTATATCTACTGCAATACAAAGTTAACTTAAATGCTGGACATAATGACTTTAACAAAGTCCTCATACAATGCAGTTTAAGATCAGCATTTGTACCATTTTAATCCTTGTCCAATAGAAAGCATTAGTGCAGGGATGTGAGGGTGTATCCTGAATCGATTAAAAACTGATACAATTAAGGGAGGAGCTAAATCGATGCAGAAAAATTTGTGTCTGGATAGTCTTTTTAAATGGTGAGGGAGGTGTGCTTAATATGTAGTTTGGCACCAAAGCGGCACAACAAGCAGGAAAAATAATCTGAACGCTGTCAGAAGTAGCTGCTGAGACAACGCTTCCTGATTAACTTAGAAGCTAATGTTAGCTGTTAGCTCGCCATGTAACAAGTACGTGCGCAGTGTTCATGGAGAAATAAGCCTCGGTTGACATTGTCGACACCCACTGCAACAAAAGCTTTGAATATTCTCAGTTAATTATTAATGAAAAGCAACAACAACGTTGAGTGTTGACCTTGAAGCATAACATACACAGTCATCCCCTAACCAGACTAACGGAAGAGCTAAGGAAATAAAGTGCAGGTATTTCTATGGCTTTTATGATGTTTTATGTTTTACAAACATGGGATTTGATAAACACATTACAGCTAAAATTCTGCATTCCCATATCCCCAAGTTTCAGCCAGTCTGTAATGCCTGCCCTTTGCATGGAAACAAAAACTTTGTTTATAAAAGAACATAAAAGGAACATATATTTTTTTAACTTTTCTTGTTTGAGAGTGGAAATAACACTTATCTAAATTATTTTAAAAAAAATCTCTTTTATTGTTTTTTCACGTTTAAAATACAAACATAACAGTGAAACGGATGCCTCACACCTTTACACGTATATGCACACATTCGGCAGTAATGTGATTAGCTCTTGCATCATAGAGACACAGAAATAGAGATGACATAATATAAATTACATATAAACACATGTACACGTATATAAACACATATATACACACACTCATACATACACGTGGATACTTTGCAAACAAAACAAACACCAAAAAAATTAGGGATGCACGATATTGGATTTTTGCCGATATCCGATATGCCGATATATCGAAACCCCTCTTGGCCGATACCGATACCCACACGTTTTTTTTTTCCACTGTAAAGAAAGCTAAGTCTCTCCTGTACTGGAATTTACATGTTACTCTTATTGTGACAGTCTATTTGTTTAAGAAACACACGCAAAACAAGACAAAAAACATTTGATTTTACCATAAATAAGAAATGTATTATTTTTCAAACTCATGACATTCAGTATTGAAATACAGAAAAATAATTTCTTTGAATCACATGAACTGTAAAATGTACAATGCATTTTTAAACAAAAACGAAGCTGCATTTGACTATTTTAGAGCTACTGTAACAACCTGGTGACAGACAGAAAGAGAGCTCTGGAGTGCAAATAAATAAAGTGCTACATTTTATTAAAGGAGCTTATTTTTTCAGATGGAGAAAAAAAAAATCCTAACTGAACAACTGACTTGCAGGGTGCTTCCCTGGAATAATACTAACAAAGTGCTTGAACAAAAAACAAAAGTGCAAAAATTTAAATTAGCTAGCTCAGACCTAAAACGTCAGTCCATTTCAGTATAAGAAATGAGGATAAAGAACAAAAACCATTTCAGTTAGTGCTGATCTATTAGTTCTGACTGAAAGAAGACAAATTGAAAACAATTTCAAGCATTTTCTGTTAACAGCACTATAAAGAGCAGGTGACATAGTGATCTTTAGAGCACAAAATAAAAGCAGTAGTTTCCTGACCTAAAACATCAGTCCTTCAGCATCAGGACACAAAGAGAAATGAATGATTATGGAAAAAAAATCCAACACATAAATCTGACGGAAAAAGAAATGATCCATCAGTCTTTTTTTTAAAAATACGTTTACAACCTTGGGATTGAGAAATTGACCCCCTTAAGAATTTAATTCACAACTTGAACTTAAGTCTTTACCTTTTCAAGGCAAATTAGAGATGTCTTCAGCTGACAGATAAGCTTGTCTTTATCTAACTTTTTAGAAGCAAGGGAAGGTTTTTCTTCACAAAAATTAGCATCTCTGCTTTCCCACAATCTAGACGATTCCTCTTTTCATCTATCACATCGGAGGCAACACTAAATAGCCGCTCGCTGTCAACACTTGTGCTGGGCGCACACAGCGAGTGCAGGGAAACGGGACTGGTTTGTTTTCCAGTAGTCCAGTGCAGGGCCGGCCCTAGGACTTTGGTGGCCATAAGCAAGATTTTTTTTGTGGCCCCAAAACATGCACAGGGCAACTATCAAATCACGTGCACAGCTTGTAATTGGGTTAAAACACACATGCACATGATTAACAGCATTAACAGATTTATGTTTAATTGGAATAAAGACAGGGACAAAATGCGAATCACACACTTATTGTGGTGTGGCCCCCTCTAGTGGATGTGGCTATAAACGACGGCATAGAGTGTTTATGCCAGCGGCCGGCCCTGGTCCAGTGGACTGTTGCTCCTGGAGATTGGGGCCTCAGACAGGTATGCATTTATCTACAAAGTAAAAGAACACAGGAATGATATATTTTAGGTTTTTAAACCCTTCTCTCTAAGGCAATGACAGTACAGTTACTGTTTTTTTAAATTCATTCTCTATGGTGGTTCAGTATGGAACTTAACAGAGCTACAGTGAGAAACACTACAGGCTTTTCCCCAGACATTCCCAGACAGTTTTAAAGAAGGCAACAGCTGACAATGTGGAATAATAATATGTACAGTCACATTACACATTTTTTTAATTTCTGCAGTCCAAAAATATTAAATACAAAATGAAAGTCTCTCATGAACTATGCTTTACAGTATGATTTTCTTTTTTGGCTTACCTGTGATGCTGTTTCGGTATTTGCTTGGGATGAGCGAATACACCATTATCTGTATCTGTATCTGTTCACTCACCTACATTATCTGTATCCGTATCCGTATCCGGAGGGGGCGGGGCCAAACCCGGAAGTGGGCGTGGTTTAAACCGGAAGTTTGTCTATTTTAACCAGAAATATATGGATTTTATTGGTACATTATTTTTAGTCAAACATTTGTGTGGATTGCTCATAAGTTGCTGCATTTATTGTTTATTTCAAAACTTCAGAACAAACTCCAAATTTAGATTCAAATCAATGTTTAAATCACAAAAGTAAAAGAACAATTTACAGAACATAATTTGTTTAAACACAACATAAATAACTATAAGTGTATCAATGTTTACAACATCCTCAGAATTAAGATTCATAAATTTTTATCACAAATGTAAAGGAACTATTTACAGAACAAGTTTATGGTAAAACTCACAATATGAACATTCTTAAGTGTTTGAAATAATGTTTACATAACATATTTAGAACTGATTTTTTTTCCTTTTTTTCTTTATATATATATATATATATATATATATATATATATATATATATATATATATACACATCTAATTCCAACCATAAATCTTTTTTAAATGTTAAGTAGTAGTATGAATGGACATTTACACAACACCTTCAGAATCAGAAGTCAAACTAAATGTTTCAGATCACAATAGTAAAGTAATAATAATAAATATTTACAGAACAAGTTTACATATACTTGAACAGAACATTTTTCAAGTGCTTAGTGAATATTTGCAAAATAGGTAAAAAATAGGTATTATTTACTGAACAACTTTTCCCCCCTTGTTTTTAATTTTTGATTTTTTTTTGTTGTTGTTGTCATACCATGACATTATTTATTAAATATTTTTAATGAATGAACAAATATTACAATGCAAACAGTAAGTGGTTATTTTTGTATACAAGAGCTGCCATATTCAACACAACTTTCTTTAAAGAAAAAAAAAAAACAGTTTTTGTGTTTTCCTGTGTGACAGTGAATGTGTGAGAGGGAAAGTGTTCTCTCTACTGACCAAATAGTCCTATGCTGCTTTTTAGATCTTCATTTACTTTAATGAAGACCAGTTGTTCCACGTGGACAGGGTCGAGGTTTGCTCGCTGTGGACTAACCACATTTCCAGCTGTGCTAAAAACACGCTCTGACTGGACACTAGTAGGTGGACAACTGAGAAGGTGCAGTGCAAACCTTGTCAGACTTGGCCAACATTGGAGCTTGCCTGACCAGTATTTTACTGGGTCATCAGTAAGGGTGATCTCTCCATCTGCCAGGTAGGCATCCACATCACCTGATGGCAAATGTTGTGTCCTCATCGGAGTAGCTGACTTCTTTCTCTGAAGGAAGGACAGGACTGAAGTGCTGCTGCTAGTTGTAGGTCTCTCTCTCTCCTCTTCATTTCTTGCAGGTGCAGCTACAGGATCACAGAGCTCCATCCTCTGGCATAATGTTCTCTTGAGTGCATTCACATCAACACTGCTTGGAAAACAGCTGGCTTTGTATCGAGGGTCAAGGAGAGTCGCGAGCAGAAATGTAGTTTGCAAAAATGGGTTCGAAACGCCATTGCAGTTCTTTGCTCAAATTGGCTGCAAGTTTCCTTGCTGCTGCTCCTAACTTCTCCACAGACTCAGCTGCACCATCCTGGTCATGCTGCCCTGGGGCAACCAGATCTTCATCATCAGCCATGACACGGGCAGAGGCACTCTCGGATTCCTCACCAGCTGCACATGGCTCACTCAAATGATGTGACTTCATGATGGAGCACAAGCCATGCAGCAGAGGAATAACCTCAGAGATGGATGCACTGTGCTTTGAGAGTGCTTGTGTTACCTCCTCAAAAGGACTCAGAACAGTGAGCATATCTGATGCCAACCTCCACTCATTTGGGTAGATGACTGTTGGAGCTCTACCCATGTTAGACTCCTGTGTCATAATCTGAATAGCATTGCGCTGCTCTACCAGCCGCTGGAGCATATAAAATGTATAGTTCCACCTGGTTTTTACATCAGTTATGAGAGTGTGCTGGGGGAGGTTAAACTGTGTTTGCAGCTCATGAAGTCTGTTGTTGGCTTTGCTTGAGCGATGAATATAGCCAGAAATGCTTCTGGCTTTGGACAGAAGGGATGTCACTGTCCTGTCCTGCTCTAACGCCTTGCACACCACCAAGTGAAGTGTATGAGACACACAACGAATATGCCCAAATTCACTCAAAGCCTTCACCATGTTGGCTGCATTGTCCGATACAACAAACTTCACATTTATAGGCTGTCCAAGAAACTCTGCCCACTCATTAATTTTGTCTTTGAGGCAGCAAAGAATGTTGTTTGCTGTGTGCTCAATGTCCAGCACACCAACATTTAGCAGCCCTGCTTTCCTCTGCACTGATGAATCCTCCACATGTTCACACCAGTGCCCAGTTATACAGAGGTATACATGGGCATTGTGGTTGCTCGTCCAGAGATCGGTTGTGAGGCTGATAACACCTCCATCAGCAGCCTTGAGTGACTGGGCAAGTTCCCCTCTCATTGACTGATACAACTCAGGCACAACAGTTCTACTGAAATGGTGTCTTGATGGGATTTTATACCTGGGCTCTAAATATGCAACAAGGGATTTGAAACCTCTCCTCTCCACTGCAGAGTAAGGCTCAAGATCAAGGCAGATCATTTTACCAATCAACTCTGTAATTTGTTTTGATCGGGGATGATTTGCAGCGAAAGGCTGCTTTGCTGAAAATGCAGCGAGTATTGGTGAGGATGACGGAGCAGAGCCTTTAGCAGCTCCTATCTGAACACCAGAGCCTTGAGAAGTGGAGGACGTGGCTGCTTCCCCTGGCTTTTTTATGTGATGAGCATGAAACAGATGATTATGCATGGATGTTGTATTGTAATGTTTTGGGTCTGGCCCTCTGCTTATTTTGTTCTTGCAAAGCTTGCAAATGACTTTGGAATTATCATTTTCAAAAACAGTGAAATAACCCCATACTGCTGAGGTCTTTCTAACTTTTGGTGGAGGAGATCCATCACCAGATGCATTGGCAGTTCCAGTTGGGGCAGTATGGGTGCTCCCACTGCTTCTACTGCGAGTGACAGTGCTATTGCCCTGTTCACAACAAGCTGAAGTACCCTCTGTGTCACTCATTGTATAGTACAAGAGGGCTCGACACTGGCTTTTTATCTGTTCTCCAATATGTGTAAAGGGTTTGAAGATGGCTTATTTTGTCAATGATCTGGGTGAATTTGGTGATTTATGCACACCTCATTGCAAACGGGGAAATGTCAGTTCAGTTGTGTATGTTGTATAATACTGTCGTCCTCACAAAAGCACCGCGTCAAAGTTTTCCAACTCGAGCGCGCCCCGGGACACGCACAACACACACACCGGAGAGAAAGCCTCCACTCGTGACACTGCTCTGGTTAAATGCACCACTTACGTTAGAAAATAACTTCACCGGGTATCTTTAAATAATAGCCCTGACTAACCGAAATGGCAGCGCGATAGGGGAAAAAGCAGAGAGGGGAGAAAAAGGTGCAATAAAGTGACCGACGCGAGCCATTTGCTACTCTGCCTTGTCAAATAATGCACCTTGTATGCATTCCAACATCCAACAGACACCATACAAAGCGAAAACAGAGGCAAACTGAAGAAAACTGAGCACCAAATAAAGCGTACGCGAGCAAAAGTGGAGTGAAGGAAGCGCGGAGACGGTGAGTCACACAGCAGCTCCTCTCCCGACAGTGCTGTGAGCAGAATGAGCCCATGGGTGATGTGAGCCCCGGTGAGGGAGTGGCGCTGCATGTGACTGACCAATCACAGAGCTTAGAAAGTAAGGTGAAGCAGCGAGTTTTCCAAATATGGAGTAACACTTCATTCATTACGGTCACGGATAGTGGCGTCCTTTATCCGGACTATACTCGTAATCGGAAAACAGGCATTATCCGTAACGAGTATCCGTTTTAACCGGATATCCGGCCCATCCCATGATGATCAAGTTAACTAAAACTTTGATGTCGTAATGTTCGATCAGACATTTCAGCTTGTGGAGGATTTGTCTTTTGTAATGATGAGGTGAGCACATGTGCACGTTTGACTGAACCTAATTCTGCTTTTGAAACTCCTTCATCAGATTTCTTAAGTGTATTTCTAAATAATTTGTCTTCTGAAAGACAAACTGTTACAAAATAGACTGACAAGCCAAGTCTGTCAGCTATCAGCAGTTTAAATGATCAGATGCCTCACTTGCTGAAGACCAGATAAAAAAAGAAGTTAGAAATAAGATCTATTGCAAAGGAACACAGCAAAAAGCACCACTGTTCATTCTGTCAGGCTTGAGTGGCCATAAGCAAGTTTACATTCAAACATTTTTTTTCTCTTTCCAGGTTATCGGTCTTATGATTCTGTGACTCACACATTAACAGGATGGCTCTTATTTATGTGAATGTTCTTTAAAAAGTAAAAATTTGTCAAGGGAAGTGCTGTTTTGTTATTGTTGCTCAAGGAAGAGACACACAGTAGTCTTCCTCTCAGACCTGTTTTGTTGACCAGGTGTTTCGCCAGTGCAGTGTCCCTAGAAGACACACCCATTCAAGCCATCTACGTATGTGGCAATGTCCTAAAATTCAAGTTCCTCATTCCTTTGGCTTATAGCTAGTCTTTCTTTATGACCTGATTTTCTGATATTAAAGAGGGCGTTTCTTTCAAGGGTACCATGATGACTTGTTGCTCCAGTGTGATGTGGTGGGTGGAGAGGAGTTATAAAAGCAGCTGACACTGAGTTCTTCTATCAGAACTGCAAGCAACTCGAGGAGTAAGAATCATCAGTTCAAAACCAACCAACTGGCTCCTGCTCTCCTACACGTCTGGTACAGGTTGGAAGACAAAACTGTAAATAGTTAGGTGAAAGTAGAAGATTAAATCTAACTAAAAGTAACAAATAACCACATAGCTGACAAAAAATTATAAATGATTAACTCAAAGTAAGAGATTAAATATTTAGCTTTTTTTAAAAAAAAAAAAGTTAGAGTTGAAAGTAACACATTGTTTAATGTTAACTTCAGCTAAAAATGCTGCAAATAGTTACAGACAGATGAATGTTAAAACATTTTTCTAAATACTGGATAAATGGATAATGTAGATAGTAGCTGGATTTTAAAAGTTAAAGGTAAAGGTAAATCTTTGGTGATGGATACAAACGATAAAATGACTACTGGCTGTTCAGCAACAATACTGCTTCAAGTATTTAAGACAATCGTCTACTGATGTAACCAACCTTTTCCAGCATTTTATTTATTTATTCAAAGATAATGATTTGAAGATGATGTTTCTTAGTGTATATGTGTGTTCATGTTTGTGTGTGTTTCCTGTTCAGGTGCATTCTGGTGTCCAACAGTAAAATATGAAGGCCACCGCTCTCCTCACTGCAGCCCTGCTGCTGATATCTGTGATTCCAGCAAGAAGTGAGTTTGAACTCTTTTTTTTTTCTTATATTATGGCCAAATCAAGAATTGTAGGCAAAGTACAGAGATGTAGTGATGTTATTTTCTTGTTTTTGTTGTGGAATTTCAGCAAGGTCAAGAGAGGATGAGTAGCCAGACACAGAGAGATACACTAGAGACTCAGATGACTTCAGCTGTGAGTAGAGTTTACTGATCAGGAGAAGTGAAGCAAGGCCAGCATCAGTTATGAGGATTCTCTCTGATCTTTGGGTAGATATTGTAGTTGGAAGAAGGTCAGCTTTAGATTACAGACCAACATGGATACAACTAGTCTGATTAGTGACATCAGAACAGACAATATCTAATCTCTTGAAAGGTCTGCCTGTCTGAAGGCCATTATGACCTCAGAAAGGGGAAAAAGTTTTTTTTTCTTTAAAGTTTCCATCTTGAAACGTCAGTCAGGTCTGGTGAGGAGCAGGATCAGCCCTCGATGAGTCTCCTCTCTATAACAGTGCATATTGTCCTATCTTCTTTTCTAACAATGACCTCTTTTTCTCAGGTTCCGGTGATACTCCTATCAGTGTCCTGGTAGCAAACTCTGTCACACCCTCTCCCGATAAGACCTACAGCACATTTGTGGTTTTCAGAGGGATCCTGCTGGGTGGACTGACCAGACTGCAAGCATCTAACCAAGGCTTCAGGTAAATTTTAACTTCATCTTCAGCTTTATTGTCATTCAGCAATGTACGTAATACACAGTTAGACAAAATGATGTTTCTCACATCCATTCACAGTGCAGAAATGAGGGTAATGGAGGGGGAGGGGGGGGGGGGTGCAGCTGGTGCAGCTGGAGCAGCTGGAGTCTATCCCAGCTGACTTCCTGAAGGCAGGGGACACCCTGGACAGATCGCCAGGCTGTCACAGGGCTACATATACAGACATACAGACACAAAGTCACACCTATGGGCAATTTAGAGTAATCAGTTAACCTCAGCATATTTTTGGACTGTGGGAGGAAGCCAGAGAAAACCCACACATGCACAGGGAGAACATGCAAACTCCATGCAGAAAGATCCCAGGCCGGGATTTGAACCAGGGATCTTCTTGCTGCAAGGGAAAAGTGCTAACCACCACACCACTGTGCAGCCCCATTAAGAAAAAATATGAGACAAAACTAAATATAAGATAATTTAAAAAAAAAGACTAAACTAGACAAAAAAACCAAAACAAAAGCACAGGCATACTTCAGACACAGTCATACTCGCTATGGGGTGACAATGGGTGAGATTAATGTGACTGCAGTTTTGTGCATGGGGGTGATGGGTGCAGGTCTATGTGTTGTAACTGAAGGGTGTTCAACAGTCTGACTGCCTGTGGGAAGAAGCTGCTGCAGAACCTTAATGTGTGGGTTCTGATGCTGTGCAGTCTCTTTCCTGACGGAAGGGCAGAAAACAGTCCGTGTGAGGTGTGGGAGGGGTCCTTTATGATGGAGGTGGCCCTGCGTATGCAGCGTTCTTGGTAAATGTCCTGGAGAGCCTGGAGGCGGGCACCGATGATCCTCTCCGTCCTAAACTCAGCATATCGACTGCTTCTTTTCTTTTCAACGATCGTCTATTTTAAAAGGCGAAACAAATTTTTTCAAGTTCTGTCAAGGTGTGATTCAGACTGATGCCTCATGTTTTGGGTGTGAATCTGTTCTTTCATTGTCAGTTAACTAAACTTGCTCAGTCATGTTTTTTCCAGTTAACAGCACTATTTCAAGATGTCACAAAGAAATCATCTTTGTGTTTTGCTGACTATTAAAACTAATCCACACTTTCAGAATACAGAAACCGCCTTTCTACTAGTCACCCTTACGAAACAACACTTCTCCTGTTTCACTAATTAATAATAGATCCTTCTGAGATCTTATGAGTTTGGTGCTTTTGTTCTTGGAGGGCTATCTTTTAGTTCCCAGAATGTTCCTCTTGAAGATGGGATGTCTACAGACGTTGTAAAAATACTTGGTGACAACATTGTTAGACCAATTAGCCCCATCATTCTTAAAACATTTTTTTGAATGTTCCATTGAGAATGTCATACTACATTATGAAGCATGGGGGAATGTTTTCTAGAACAACGTTCTGTAATCTCAACAACATCCCTAAAACATCCTCAGAATGTTGCAGGCACAATGTTCCACCTTTGATAAAACATCACAATACAGATTACATTTGATTCAAAAAATTATGTCACCCGAGGCTTCAATAGCATCTTGGAAGCATTTTGTGAATGTTGATTAAATAACTTTTTTCTTTTTTGTTGTATAACATAATCTGTGGTCCTGACAACATCCTTAAAACATCCTTTGAATGTCACAGCTCAAACATTGTGTCTTAGTTAATTTTTTCCCCTTGCATCAGCGTGATTAGAAAAGCTACATATCCTTAAAATGTTCTTTGAACATCACACTACAACATTATTCAAATTTGTAGGGGAACGTTCCCTGCTAGCTGGATTATATGTAGTATAGTTTTCTTATTCATTTTTATTTTTGTCTCATTCTTTTTTCTTTTTTCATGATTCATAAAGCACTTTGCAACGTTGCTTTGAAAAGAGTTGTACCAACACATGAACCGTCCTTGTATTAGATGTGGACAGCACTGTTATAGAAATAAGTGGCCTTTTATAATCCTTCAAGAAGTCCTCCTCTGTTGTTTCGACAGCTTTACCTACTCATTGGATCAAAACTACGGCCCCTTCCTGCAAAGTGTCAATGGATTGTCTGGAAGTACTGAGGAGCGAACCTACTGGCAACTGAAGGTCAAGAAGCCAAACAACAGCACCATCATACCTGATGTTGGTGAGTCAGCCAAGCTAATAAGTTCTCTCACATTTTACATACAGTCCAACTTACACTGTCTTAATATTCTGTGGGTCTTGTTCACAGGTATTGGATGCTACATTCCTGCTGCAAATGATCAAATCATCCTGAATTATACCAAATTCTGAAGAATCAGCTGAAGTATGCTTATAATTTCCTGGTTATTAGGAAGTTAAGATGCATTTTTCTTTTAATGTTAAGTTAGAGCTAACAGTTAGATTAATTACCCGCTATCATGCTAATCTGTCTGAAATGTTTTAAAATGACAAATGTATGAATAAACATGATTATGAAAATGGCAATAATGAAATTGTTGTCAGTTTGTGTGTTGGTCAGAGTGAGAAAATAATGATAACAGAGACAAAAATGTGTTTCTCATCATTTATTTCTTGATGTTGTTAAAACTCCAATGCAAGTTTTCAACAATAATCAGTGAGTGAAAGTACACATTAGCCTCTTTGTTTGGCTCCCATGCAGATGATAGCAGTATGTTGATGCAGCCAGTCACATGATCGTCATATGCATCTTAGAAAGTACACTTCATCACCCCCACAAGGAGTGTAGCAAAGGTCTGTGAAAATAAATAAAGGCAGATGAGGAAGTGGAGAGACAGAAAATGACGGCAGTGTATATCTCTGAATCACAACAGAAGTGGCAATTTCTGATGGATAAAGCTGATTTAAACTTAGGAAATGTAGCTAAATGGTTACTTTCACAAGTAAGAGTATTCATGACAATTAAAATATATTATTACGTATATACAGGTGTACATACATTGTCAGAAATAGGGCTAACTATTTGCACATAAGCTCTGTATTCCAGCATATTGAACTGAAAGTGGATAACCCACAGTAGGATATCATAAAATCATTGTCAAATTATAGATTTCTGTCCTTTAAATTTGCATTGATTTCAGTCTGTCTTTTTTTCTCCATCAACTCCTGAAGAAAAATGTGGTTCCACAATGTTCAGCAGCTGATCTTAGTAAATACATAAATTAAAAAAAAAAAAGTCACACAAGCAGAAAGGACAAAAATTAGATTAGCTTTGTATTTTTACATTTCCACGAAGTCACACGTATTTCATGAGGACTTTTCTGCTTATCGACTTTTCTTCATTCCTGTAATTTTGTATTTTGACATTTCTTCATTTCCTTTTCTGCATTTCTTCACTCCTGTCTTTCTTTGTTTCTAAATTTCTTCATTTCTCTTTATCTACAGTGCTTTATTACTACACTGCTCAAAAAATTAAAGGAACCCTTTGAAAACACATCATATATCAATGCAGGGAAAAAACAAACTGGATATTTACATTGATCTGGAATGGATAATGTGTGAGGAATGAAAAGTGCCACATTGTTTGATGGAAATGAAAATTATCAACCCCCAAGAGGGCTAAATTCAAGACACCCCAAAATCGAAGTGAAAAACTGATGTGGCAGGCTGGTCCATCTTGCTGAAATTCCTTGGCAGCAACTCAAAATGGTACTCAGGAGTTTGTATGGCCTCCATGTGCTTGTTAGCATGACTGACGATGCCGGGACAAGCTCTGAATGAGACGACGGATGATGTCCTGAGGTATCTCCTCCCACAGCTGGACCAGGGCATCACTGAGCTCCTGGACAGTCATCATCCTCCAGGAACTGCATGGATTCTCTTACCACATAAGGTCGTGCATTGTCATGCACCAGAAGGAATCCAGGACCACTGCACCAATGTAGGGTCTGACAATGGGTCCAAGGACTTCATCCCAATACCTAAAGGCAGTCAGAATGCCATTGTCCAGCCTGCAGAGGTCTGTGCGTCCCTCCATGGATATGCCTCCCCACACCATCACTGACCCACCACCAAACCGGTCATGATGAACAATGTTACAGGCAGCATAACGTTCTCCATGGCTTCTCCAGACCCTTTCATGTTTGTCACATGCGCTCAGGGTGAACCTGCTCTCATCTGTGAAAAGCACAGGGCACCAGTGGTGGACCTGCCAATTCCTGTGTTCTATGGCAAATGCCAACCGAGCTCCACGGTGCCGATCAGCGAGGACAGGGCCCACTAGAGGACGTTGGGCCCTGAGACCACCCTCATTACATCTCTTTGGCTGTGTCTGAAATGGCATACTAACGTACTACTCATACTAAGTGTGACGTCAAAATAAGTATGTAGTGCGTTCACATTAGATGGTATGAAAAGACTGAGTATTCGAGAAATACCCGGATGTGTACTATATCGGGAAAATTTTTAAGTATGCGTGGTGACCACACTAGTCATACTCAACCGCCCCATAATGCTTTGCGAGCTACCCACCAAAATGGAAGCCTCCGCGGGTTCTGTGGCCGGACTGGGGCGATATAAATGTAAGTACCCAGTGTTTTTATTTTATTTTATGTGGTTAAGTTGTCATCCTAATCACCCCACAGATTTGAGAAATAGGCGTTTTCTGACCAACATTTTAAATTTGTCAGACGCCTCACAACGTGCTACTGAATGCTAGCAGCTAGTTGCAGCAGCTCACTTTGCATACAGAACAAGTAGCAGCTACCTCCAGTAGCCTGCAGCTACAATTGAAATGATTTGCATAATCTGGCTAATAACTGCATGAGGAGTGCTGGCTTGAAATTGCCACATTAATTATGTGACTGCTTGTCCTGATCTCACGAAGTTCCCTCAACTGTTGTCCTCGTAAAAGCTGTTTATATTATGGTCAGTCGCCGAGCACATTTCCCGGACAGGATCTGCAAAGAACTCTTAAATATTATTATGTGGGTGGCTTTACCACTGGAGTGGACTGTTATGATGATCAAATAGAAGCAATTTCTTATACCACCTAACAATGCAGCTAATGCTTATAATGTTGGACACGACTGTTATTTTTCTCAGGGACAGATGAGGACACGGATCGCCTCATTAAGTGGCGTGCTGAATATGAGATGTTTACAGGGCGTTGTAACGCAGCCCAAAAAGTTCTCGAGTAAGTACTAAACTCGTGTCATACATTGTGTGCATGTGTTTTTTTTCCCCACTCTGTTGTAAAATAATTCACAGATCATTGAGATAAGGCTTTTGGACAGTGTAAGGTCACAATCTTCTCTTCAGAGATAGTTGACTTTACTCATTAATAAATAAAGGCCCAGTATAGCCCCACCAGTCCTCATCACCTCAGCCATGGCAGAACCTGTGGCAGCAGCTGTCTGACGTTTTTGTCAAAAGTAACCTTGCCAGCAAGTTGATTTCTCGCGATATTTGTGAGTTCACAAATCTCTCAAGAAAGCATCTTGCACGGCTCCCGCATTCACTGTTCGTACAGAGCCAAGTTGGCACGGGCCAATCACGCAGCAGTATTCGTGTGTGGGGCGGGATATTCGGGTGTGAAGACGACAACAAGCACCAGTAGATCAAAACAAACACGGCAACGGAAGACAACGATCGTGTAGATGCTGCTATTAAGTCAGTTTTAGCTGAATCTCCTATCGCTTCTTTGAAGGAAGAACAACGAGAGGCGCTTTGCGCATTTCTGGATGGTAAAGATGTTTGTGCTTTTTTACCTACGGGTTTTGGTAAGAGTTTAATCTACCAATTGGCTCCGCTCGTTGTGAAGATCCCGCGACTGGCTAAAAACAAACCTGTCAGAGGCGGGACATACTGTTGCATTGTCCAATCCGTGCCTCTTTCCTCCGAACAGATTTACATGGAGCGGTCCCAGATTGATCTTGTGGAGTACTATCAAGTACTACACAATTATTAATCTGGCTATTGCCAGGTTATGTCAAAAGCGATGTACAACACAAGCAAGAATTCAGACATAAGGAAAAACCTGTAGTAAGTGCAAAAAGTGCTTCAAGTGCGATTGGTCAAAGGTGTTGCTATCAAGTTGCAGACGAAGTGCCACCCCCCCCCCCCTCCTTTTTTTTCAACTTTGTCAGTGCTAAATAAGTGCTGGGTTTTGGACCACCTGACTTATTCTACCCCTAAGGTGGAGTCGGATTAAGTGCCTAGGTGTTCTCTGAACAATTGAGTCTTCAATTGTCTCTTAAAAGTAGAAAGGGACTCAGCAGAATGCACAGAGTTTGGTAGTTTGTTCCACCATTTGGGAACAACAGAGGAGAAGAGTCTGGTTAGAGATTTTGAGCCGTACTGGGCTGGAAGCACCAGGCGTTTCTCACATGCAGAGCGAAGTGGGCGTGAAGGGGAGTAGACCTGGATCAGGGAATCCAGGTGGGCTGGGGCTGTTCTTGTAAATGTTTTGTAAGCCAGGAGGAGAACTTTGAATTTGATTCTGGCTGCAACTGGAAGCCAGTGAAGGGAGATGAACCAGGGAGTGACATGAGATCTTTTGGGCTGGTTGAAGACCAGACGTGCTGCTGCATTCTGGATCATCTGTAGAGGTTTAACTGTACATGCAGGGAGACCTGCCAGAAGAGAGTTGCAGTAGTCAATGTGTGACATCACAAGAGCCTGAACCAGAAGTTGTGTGGCCTGTTGGGTCAGGAAGGGTCTGATCTTCCTGATGTTGTAGAGGGCATAACGACAAGATCAAGAAACTGAGGCCACGTGAACTTTAAAGGTCAGCTGGTCATCAATCATGACACCCAGGTTTCTGGCTGAGTTTGTGGGCACATGTAGGCTCCAGTGAAGTTGGACACTGATCTGAGGCTGAACAGATGGACAAGCTGGAAAGACCATGAGTTCAGTCTTAGACAGATTTAGCTGAAGGTGCCGTTCCTTCATCCATGTGGAGATATCAGCCAGACATGCTGATATCCAAGCTGAAACTGTTATGTTGTCAGGTGGAAAAGAGAGGAAAAGCTGAGTGTCATCAGCGTAACAGTGGTAGGAGAAGCCATGGGAGCAGATCACTGCACCAAGTGAGGTGGTGTACAGAGAGAAGAGTAATGGACCAAGCACTGACCCCTGAGGGACCCCTGTTGATAGGTCATGTGACCTTGACACCTCCCCTCGCCATGACACTCTGAAGGATCTGCCTGTGAGGTAGGACTTGAACCACAACAGGACAGAACCTGAGATGCCGAGCTCAGAGAGTGGGGAGAGGAGGATTTGATGGTTCATGGTGTCAAAGGCAGCAGACAAGTCCAGCAGCAGTAGGACAGAGGACTGACCAGCAGCTCTCGCCAGCCGCAGAGATTCTGTGACTGATAGGAGTGCAGTCTCAGTGGAGTGGTCGCACCTGAAGCCTGACTGAAAAGGGTCAAGTTGGTTGTTGTTCCGCAGATGTTCAGAGACGTGGTTAAATACTGAGCGCTCCAGTGTTTTCGACAGGAATGGTAGAAGTGAGACTGGCCTGTAGTTTTCAACCTGGGCTGGGTTGAGATGAGGCTTTTTGAGCAGTGGGGTGATGCGGGCTTGTAGAAAAGTAGCAGGAAAAATGCCAGTTTCCAGGGAGGAGTTGACAATGTGTGTGACTGCAGGTTTGATTGTGGGCAAGATGGTCTGCAGGATGCTGGTGGGTATTGGATCGAGAGGACATGTAGGTTTTGAGCTCAGAAGAAGTCTGGAAACCTCATCCTCACTCAGAGGAGCAAAAGAGCAGAGTGAGGGAGCAGTAGTGGGTTTGAGCTGACTGGACTGGTCAGGCTCAGAGAACTGGTTGCTGATTGCAGCCACCTTTTCAGTGAAAAAGGAGGCAAACATGTCTGGAGTCAGCTCAGTGGACGGCTGAGCAGCTGGAGGAGAAAGCGAGGAGTTGAACACCATACTGAAAAACAAAAAGTATGCCATTCGCAACGCAGTCCTGGTTTTGTTTCCAACTTCTTTTACTCTGTTTATGACAGCCATTTAAAACATAGATTATACCTCCACCTTCTGGTGACACTATGCAGCCCAGTTCATTAACTCCAAGGCAGTTCATGGAGACGAGCCTAATTCATCAATTATCTTCTAAACTGAGTCCAACACATATAGATACTAGGGATGCACGATATTATCGGCACAATATCGGTATCTGCAGATAAACCCGTTTATCAGTATCTGCAGATATGAAAATTTCTGCAGATAGGCACAGCCGATAAGGTGACGTAGTAAATGGGCGCGCGCGGTGACATCCATAGTGCGCCAAGAGCAAGTCTCAACATGTTGGCTGTGTGGAGGTATTTTAGTATCTCAGGAACAGACAAGAAATTAGCGATTTGCAATGATTGTAAAGCTCAAGTGATGCGAGGAGGAGAAAAGCAACACTCCTTTAACACTACCAATTTAATTGTGCATCTCAAGAGCCGTCATCCTGAACTGCACCGGAAGTTTCTTAAAAGCAAGGAGGAAAAAGCGCCAGCACTAGCGAAAACCTCGATGCAGCCTCTCCTTCAGTCATTCAATAAAGCTAAGGCATTTAACAGTGATCACCCCAAGGTAAAGGAGATCAACAAGAAAATAATCTAATTCATTGCTCTTGATAACCAGCCATTCAGCGTGGTTGAAGATGCGGGCTTTCGCAGGCTAATGATGCATCTGGAGCCCCGCTATGCCATGCCTAGCCGGCGTTTCTTCTCAGATGTAACCTTACCTGAACTGCAATGCTCCGTCTCCAGTCATGTAGAGAAGCTCCTCGCTAATGCTGCTCACATTAGCTTCACTTCGGATATTTGGACATCGAGTGTAAGTCCTGTCAGCATGTTGAGTCTCACAGCACAGTGGATAGACGAGGATTTTACTCTTTAAAAAGCCATTCTTCATTCGCAGGAGTGCTCCGGTTCTCACACAGCGGCTTCCATTGCTTCTGCCTTTGACAGCATGTTTAAAAAATGGAATATATCCAAGGAGATGGTGCATGTAGTGCTACGTGACAACGCGCGTAACATGGCAAAAGCTATGTTGGAGTTCGGAGTGCCAAGTTTACCGTGCATGGCGCGCACACTGCAGCTCGCGGTACATGAAGGCGTCCTGTCCCAGCGCAGCGTCGCGGATGTTGTTGCCGTCGGGAGGAAAATTGTCGGACATTTTAAACATTCTCAAATTGCAAGCAGCCGCCTGCAAGGTGTACAAAAGGAGCTCGGGATGCAGGTAAAACGGCTTCAACAGGATGTTGCAACAAGATGGAATTCCACCTTTTATATGATGCAAAGTCTGGTTGAGCAGAAGAGGGCATCGGGAGCATATGCTGCTGATTATGAGCTGCCGGCCACTGTGACGGCAAATCAGTGGGCGATTTTAGAAAATATGATCACACTTCTGGTGCCTTTTGAGCAACTGACCAGAGAGATAAGTTCCGCAGAAGCCTCTGCTGCTGATGTGATCCCTGCGGTAGTGGCACTGAGGCACCTGCTGAGCAGATCTACTGACACCGACAGAGGCGTGCAGACCACAAAAGCGACCCTCCTGAAAGCTGTGAATGACCGCTTCCATGGTGTGCAAAGTGAGCCCCTTTTTTCTATAGCTACAATGCTTGATGCCCGTTACAAAGACCGGTACTTTGACGTGGATCAAAAGAGGAGTGCCCGTGACCTGTTGCTGACTGTGTTGGATAAAATGGATGATGGCAGGGGAAGTGCACACACCAGCACAGAGGCCCCCCCTGAAAAGAAGACCCGAACAGGATCACTGCTGGACATGTATGAAGAAATTCTGGAGAAGAGTGGCACACATGGAGAGTTGGCAAAACTACAACTAACTAAACTTCTAGTTGAGATATATACAGGGGCTTATTAGATAGCATTTGGGACACTCAAGTATACTAAAACTACAGTGAGTACACCACTACAACAGTTAGTACACTACAAGCTGACACTGAACCCCATGCTGAGTCTCACAGCAGTGATGTCACCAGTGTGCCCCGGTTGTGCTTTGACATCACTCTTATAAAATATTACACACCAATAGAACCTGACCACAGCATTTCAATGAATGATCATAGATGTCTGCCTTCAACTTAATGCAATATCAGTTATCAAACAGCTTCTGAAACCCCTAATGTTCAGTCACATTATTGCCGCCATTTTAAAACGGGTGGCCATATTGGAACTTAATTCACACCATTGAGTTTTTCCAGTCAGAATACATTCATTTTGATGTTTGGATGATGAACACATTTCTGTTCATTAAAGTTCTACTTCGAAAACCATTTCTTTGGATTTAACGAGGCGACCATCTTGAAAACTGGTGGCCATCTTGGATTTTCAGCTGACTAACGTACTTTTCTTAAAATGCACACCCTAAACATCATTTGTGTCAAATTTGGTGCTTGTATCACCAAGTGAAAGATTCTTATGGAATACTGAATTAATCTGCCCCACTAATGCTTTTGGTGCCTTTTACGTGATAAGTTTTAGCATTATGGATCGAAAAGAACTTTTGTTTGTAGCGCCTGTAAACGCGCTGCTCTAAGACGCATCCATATGCATATCTCTCTCTCTCTCTCTCTCACTCTGTCTCTCTCTCCCTCTCCCTCTTTCTCTGTCTCTCTCTCTCTCTCTCTCTCTCTCTCAATGGTACAGAGTCCTTCAAAAGAGTTATGCTGATAACAAACAGACACACACACAGACGGACAGACAGACAAACGGCATGGCGGAGGTCTGCGCTCTCCGAGTGCTTCTCTAGTCTTTTTATGCAGTGATTACCTCGTGCACATGACAATTCAGTCATATAATTTATTATCAGGGACAAAAAGTTTGCATATCCTTAGAATCAAAAAAAAAATCAGTTACGTTTACAATTTGACAGACAATATATGTTACACAGCTTTATCATGCCTCGCATGATGTTAACTTCGATTAGGCATGCATGCTGGGCATGATTATTTAATTGCCTAAATGAGCGGTGCAGCAGCCAATCAGATTACGTTTCATTTATATTGTGTTGCCAGTCATTTCTCGTAGTTAACATGAAAGATATAATTATACTTTGCATTACTGAAGCGTGCTTGGACCGTTAAATAATATTGTAAAAAAAAAGTGTAGCCAATAAGATGCTTTTTTTCCCCCCACAGAACGCACCTTTTTCTTACCGCATATGTGATAGAAGAGAAAGAGCAAGATCACGATATATAGTGAGAGACCGAGAGTGAGAGAGAGAGAGAGGGAGAGAGAGACAGACAAAGAGGAAGAGAGAGAAAGAGGGAGAGGGGTAGAGAGAGAGAGAGACAGAGAGAGAGAGTGGGAGAGAGAGAGAGATATGCATATGGATGCGTCTTAGAGCAGCGCGTTTACAGGCGCTACAAACAAAAGTTCTTTTCGATCCATAATGCTAAAACTTATCACGTAAAAGGCACCAAAAGCATGAGTTAACTGAACTTAAGCGCTGTTGTGCAGTGAGATTTGTTTACCATCCCAGGCTTTGGTTTCAGCTGTGCGTAGACGGCTGCGCTTTAATTCTGTTCAGT
The DNA here is from genome assembly GCF_021347895.1 of Acanthochromis polyacanthus. Taxonomy (NCBI): domain Eukaryota; kingdom Metazoa; phylum Chordata; class Actinopteri; family Pomacentridae; genus Acanthochromis; species Acanthochromis polyacanthus. The sequence goes on from NC_067125.1 coordinate 24,198,718, forward strand.
GTACAAGTAGTGCATTGACTTTGCACAAAGGTGGGTAGAAAAGTCAGATATTTATATTTTGAATGTACTCAAGTAAAAATAATAATAATAATAATAATAATTAGTACCAAGAAGTAAAAATAGAAGGCTACGTCAGAAAAATGTCTGAAATATTAAATAGTTAAAGAAAATATTATAAAACATTAAAAAATATAGGCTACATATTTTTGAAAGAAATAGCAAATCAGTGACTTAGAAAAAAATATTAAGGAAAATATATTATCTTTGGAGTATTCTGCCATACACAGCTTTATTAGGCCAAATAACTACAAGAAAACATACATACAAATCAATAAAGGTCACTCATCTATTAGTTTATTGTTTAACGTACAACAATAATACCTTATTACGTAATGCACCATGTTATTACTTTTTCCAGAAAATCAAAAGATTGCAAGTGCATTTTGTAATAATTTTCTCAAAATGTAATAACTTATTACGTAATGCGGCAAAATTTTTTACAAAATGCGTTGGGTCAGTTTATTACAAAATGCGGCAGTTTATTACGAAATGAAACGACAGTTATTACATTTTGTACGTTTATTACAAAATGCACCGTTAATACGAAATGTGGCTTAACAAGCCCTCATCATCCCAGTGGCAAGTGTAAATTGTGAGAGATATTTCTCAGCAATGAACAGGGTAAGTGATTTAAACCATAATGCATAAGAGCACAATGTGAATAATTTCAGTTAATTTTCTTGTGCTCTTTTGCATTATGGTTATGCAAGTTTTTTTTTCTCTTTTAGATCAAAACTGAACTGAGGAACAGGCTGCAAGGGGAGCATCTTGCTGCATGCATGCGCATCAGCATAAATGGACCTGACCCCCAATCCTTTTCATACAGCAAGGCATTGGAGATCTTTTTTTCAAAACAGAGAAAAATACACTGCTCTGACGAAAACTGTCAGCTTTGCAAGTAGCTTTAAATAGCTTTTTTCCCTTTTCTTTTGGGTTCTGTTTGTGTTAAAGCAAGTCTGCAGCAGGCTTAAGTTGTATCTATGTGCAATAAATAACACATGGTTCATAAACCAGTTTGACTAGATTGTTTTGAACGCACTTATCAAACATCGCGACGTCCCCCTCCACCACCCGGCCCACCACCACAAGTAAATTCTCAACCCTAGGGGCAACACTGAACGTCCACTTTACTTCCAAACATGCATCCGTAGAACTGTAAATTTCTCCATTTAACCGTTTCAGTTAAAACTCTCTAAAAATCAGTCACATCAGCAAAAGAAAAATGGATCAGTATCACAGTAAAAGCTTGTAATAAAAGTAGTTTTTTTTACATTACAGCAAATAAACAGATCGTTATTTCCCCTCTTGATCTTACAATGGTCAGTTTTAATTTTATGCTGTTAGCTTGTTGTAGCACTAGCTTACTACCTAAATTTAGGTTAAGCTAATAATGCAATGCTACATTAACATGTAACACTAGCTAACCAGTTAACCATGATAAACTAATAATTTTATGTCGTTAGCTTGTTATAGCACTAGCCAACTACCTGAATTTAGGTTAAGCTAATAATGTTATGATAGACTAATTTGTTGTAACAGTAGCTAACCAGCTGACTTTGGTAACTAGCCAACTATGTAGACTGGAGTTTGTTCCTATGGTGCGACGGAAATCGTTTTTTGCTGTAAGTTGGAACACAATCCAAGGTGGCATACAACCAGTGATTGTAAACAAAGCAGCCATATAGCGCCACGTGACAACGTATTCATCCGCTCCACTCGTCAACTAGTTCCACTTAACGATGAAACGCCGTAAGTTGAGGACGTCATAAACCGAGGACCTCCTGTATAAAAGTTATGGTGAATTAAAAAAATCTGTCATTTCTGAAGAGATTTATTGGCTTTTATAGGAAGGTAAAATGACATCATACTGCCACAGTAACAAGGTACAGGAGGTCCTCCACTTGGGTTGGAGTTCCGTCCCTACGGCGCAACATAAGTTGATTTTTGCCGTAAGTCGGAATGCCATCAGAAGAGTTTGACCTATGCTTGGGAGCTGTAATGAAGGGCAACTGGAAAATGTAAACAAAGCTGTCTTATGGCTCTTACGTGACGACGTAATCTTCCGCTCCACTCAACTAGTTCCATGTAATGACAGAACGCCGTAAGTCGAGGATGTCGGAAACTGAGGACCCCCTATAGTAACCTTGATGTTCACCAGAGGAGTTTTTTTAAGATGACAACACACAGCTAAGAAATGACAACACAGAGACATTGGAGGTATTTTGTAAGGAAACTTTTATGTGTGCTTTGTGAAACTCACTTATCATTAGAGACAGAAGGCGTTGCAGTTTCCAGTACAGCAGATAAGGTTTGATATTAAAGAGTACAAAAAAAGGAAAAAAAAAAATCACAATTCCAGAGTTCATTTCTCTCCAACTTCGCAGGGGAAAAAAAGAAGAAGAAACAAGCTTTTGGTCCGAGTCTTTTCTTCTCACCTCCTTCCTGTCCGTCCCCCTCTCTGCCTCCCCCATCCTCACCCAGCGACAGACACTGGACAAAACTCTGCTTTCGGTTAATTTGGACGCGGAGCTTTCCTCGGATATTCAACACGTTATGATTGCATAGCTTTTTTTTAGTTTCTACACAACAATTTCCTTTTTTTTTTAAGCTGTTTTTTTTGTCATCGTTTATTTTCACATATGGAATGTTTAACATAAAGACTCGCCGATCTTTGCGGTAAAAGTTATTTCCCTTCTGTTCAGAGACAAATGACGGGGAGGGATGGGGGAGGAAGGTGAAAGGGTGAGGTAGGGAGAGTAAAAAGAGATACAGGGACAGGGCCGCCGAGAGGCACGATTTTTTTGTTTATTTTTTTATTTTATCACTTCCACCACTTTTATCCCTAAAAAGTCACCGAGCCAATCAGATGCATCCATGACACAACGGTAAATATTTCTGTCTGTATATAAAATTCTCACTACTACGCTCCTACTTTTTGTTTTGTTTTTTGTATAAATGTATAGTTTTTGTATTTAAATAAGCACCTGATGCCCAACCGAAAAGTTTCACAGAAGCAAATATTTGATCGCGGCTGTCATGGGATTTTTATACACGAAAAAGAAGAAAAAAAAAACAACCTGAAGAAGAAAAAGACTTTTGAGTGGAAGCACAAACCTGTCCACTGGTGAAACTGCTCTCTCTCGCTCTTTTTTTTTTAAATTTGTCATGATTTTTTTTCTCATAAATCGCTCTATTATTCTCCGGGACTGTGTGTCATTATTGAAAAATAAAAAGAAAGAAAAAATAAGTATGTACAGCGCCGAGCCCCGCCCACACCGTCACCTGACCAAGAAGTAAAAATAAAAATAAAAGACAGGAGGAGGAAACGAGCTGAGGTTAGACGGGTCACCTTATCCAGCAACGTGAGGGAATTATGGGTAAATATGTCTATTTTTTCATGTCTAGTTTGTCGACTCCCCTCCCCGCCCTTCCCCGCCTTCCCCCGCAGCATATATCTCTCTAGGATCTAATACACAAACCTTGCCAGTTGCCGTGACAACCTCCGCCTCCTAAACCACGCCTCCCTGGCAAGAAGAAAAAAATAATAAAATAAACAAAAACAAAAAAATTAGCATAAGTATCAGATTAGCTTGTGTCCCCCTCCCCTGCCCCCCCCCCAGAAGTCCCTCCCCTCAGAAGTCCCTCCCCCCACATTAAAGGCAGAGAGGGTGAAGCTAAGGACCCCGCAGCTGCCCCCGGAGACGCCCGCTCGGATTGGAAAAACATTCGGCTGAAACCTAACTACAGTTCAATCAACAAGCTGGATTTCTAAACCGCCACACTTCGGGGCACCACAAACACAAACCGTCTTCCCTGCCTCCCCCTCTGTCCTCCCCCGTCCTTCCTACAGGTCGCTCTCTCCGTACAGGGCGGTGGAGAAGGACATGTAGTCAAGGGCCCCGGGGGCGCCGTCGGGCCCCGTGTAGGGAGCCATGCGGGCGATGCAGTACTCGGCCTGGTCGGGGGGAAGCTCCCGCCTCAGCTCCTCGGCCGTAATGAAGTTCTGAAACAAAATGGGAGACGACACAGTTAGTGAAGTTACAACTATTAAAAACAAGGTAGTTTTTCTTATGTAGCATGTTTTAAAACAAAGATCAGCAACAAAACAAATGTGCAAAAAAACAGGGTTGAAACTTGTAAAATCAAATTATTAAGCAAAATAAAATAAATACAATTTTAAAACATGTAGACAGAAAAAGGACTAACAATTTAGAAAACTTTAAATTTTAAATAAATATAAAATACTAAATTAAAAAAATGTAAACAGAAAACAGGATTAAACTTGAAAGACAATTTCCTAAAATTAATATAATGCAAAACACTAAATAGAAATGTTATCTTTAAAAAGTATAAAATAAAATTTTTTAAAAAATTAAACAGAAAGTAGAATAACAAACTGAAGGACTACTCATTTAAAAAATATTAAATGAAAAAAGAAAACAGTCTAACAAATTGGAAGCCTAATTAGTATAATAGCAAAAAACACAAAACACTTAATTAAAAAAAATTGAAGACCGCTTCCTCAAAAATAAAATTAAAGAAAAAATATTTAATAAAAAAAATGACAAAAAACTTTCTGGAAAAAAATGTAAGAAATATTAAATACAAATTTAAACAGGAAATGGATAAATTGAAGGACTTTTTTTAAAAATACAAAATTAAAAAAATAGCTCAAATTGAAAAATAATAAACATAAAACACTGAATGAAATAAAATTATTTGAAAGAACATTTAATAATGAATAAAACAAAATAAAAATTGCAAAAAATCTAAACATAAAACAGAGTAACAAATTAAAAGATAATTTTCAAAAAATTAAATAAATACAAAATGCTAAATAAAAAAACGGTAGCAAAAAATAGGATGACTACTTGAAAAATCATTTTTCAAAATTTACTACAGAAACCCTCAAGTTCATCAGAGTTTTTTTTTTTGGTTTATTGTCCAACCAGAAACAGGAAGTGACGTGTTTCTGTTCACCTTGTCGCCGGCGAGTATCTTGAAGGAGGCGATAACCTGGTCGGCGGTGTCTGTGTCGGTCGTCTCCCTGGACATGAAGTCAATGAAGGCCTGGAAGGTGACGGCGCCGCTGCCGTTCGGGTCCACGATGCCCATGATGCGGGCGAACTCGCCGTCGCCCTGGCAACAGAGAAATGGCAGGTTAACCGGGCAGACGCAGACTTTTTGTTCTCAGACACACATGGACGGTTGATGGAGCGCTTCAAAAACATCAGGACCTCCAGGAAGTAGACGGAGCCGATGGACGGACAGAGGAGGAAGTCCTGATGTTTTAGATTTCGCATGCAGGAACGTCGGTTAGCATCAAACACATGGAAACACACCAGACAAACACCAGAACTATTCACTGGAGGAATGACGTGCAACAAGAAGAAAATGTTAAATTAAGCAGCAAAAGGGAGAACCTTCAGGGTGTCTGCAGTCAGAATCTATAAAACCATGACCTAAAAACAAAGTTGTTTGAATTTTGGGATGTGAAGGCTGATCGGAAAGTTCTAGGACTGTCAGTCATGATTCAAGTCACTACTACGGGTCAGTAGAACTCTGGATATGGATGCTAGGACCTGGTTTTATGGTTTTATCACTACTGGAAGCTGCACATTTTGCCATTTCTTCATTAATTCCAACTTTAGTGTGGATCACTGGAGATCAGAGTCGCTTTATCGATCCCTGCTTACGTTAGAGCTGCTAACATTCAAAGCCTTAGTCGAAAAATGTCCTAAAATTATAACTACAAGTAGATAAAGTTCAGCATAAAATGTAGAACTGTGCTAGGAGAATAAAAGTATAAAAACATGTATGATGAGAGGATTGGTGGCTACCATTAGGAGAAGAAACAGCATATTTATTATAAAGGAAGAGCCTACAGAAGATGTTTTCATTAACATTTATGTATTTTTAGGCCATTATTTCACCCTCCAGGGTTGGACTGTGAAGGTAGAATTCTACTAGAACATCCTGGGTGAACATTTCTCACTAAACAACCCCAACGTGTGGACTCCAATGTGCATTTTGGGCACAAAATCAACAGTTGTGTCGCTTTCCAGTCACCATTCTCACCAAATTTGTCTCTTTTTGACTTCTTTTTCCTCCTCAAAATGAAAGTAAAGTCGCTGAGTTCAGGAGATTCGTCGCAGATCGTCGTTTTTACGTAATGAGAGTGTTACAAGTGTTGCAGGAGCACTGGGAGCAGAGCATCGCTGCACAAGACGACTACTTTGACGGAGATTCGGGTCAAATTAAAATACAGTTTTTGACTTTTACAGGTGCAGTCTGAGAATTTTTTGATCACCTACTGATTTATACGAAAGATGCTGTTAACTTTCACCAAATGTGGACAATTTGTGAATGAACAGTCAGGAAACAAGTCTAAAAAGTCCAGTTTGAAACATCGTGTCAGTTTCTTACTAAAAAATGACTCCAGTAGCGTCCTTAGCTGCATTGTTCAGGTCATTTAGGGGTTTAACAGAGTTGATCTGGTCTCATTTAGGGTTTGGACTGGTTCTGAGATCTTTCAGGGTTCTAACTGGATGGTTCTGAGATCTTTTAGGGTTCTAACTGGATGGTTCTGAGATGTTCTTGGACCTGTAGACACCCGGACGGCGACATGCATCAGCAGCAGTACCAGGCTGTTTCCTGTAGAAATGAGTAGAGCCCGGAAATCATCTGAGACCATCTGTCCTGATCGCTTCTGCAGGCCACCACAGCACAGCAAAGGCCGGGAGGACGAAGATGAAGATGAAGAAGAAGAAGAAGGAAACATAGATATCAGAGAGAGAGTGAGGACATGGAGGGAGGTGAAGAAGATAAAAAAGCAAACAGTTAACAGAGAAAGTCCAGCAGCAAAGTAAAATCTGACAGATGGACGGACGGAGGTTGGAGCTGAAGCAGCACAAAGCAACAGCGACCCCCGGTGGTCAAACAGCGACATGACGCCTCTCTGACTGAAACCTTCCTGACCGGAGCTGATCAGAGCCTCGGAGCAGGAGAGGGAATCACCATTTCACTTCTATCAGGGTCAAATTTACCAAAATAAGAAAATTGGAGACAAAACTGCAAAAACTAATAATGTGAGTTATGGGAAGAACTAGATGCTGTTTTCAGAATAAAATCAGACATAATCTCTGCTATTGTTTGAAAAAATGTGGATATTTATTTCAATAAGTGATTAAAAAAAATATATATTTTGCCTTGAAATTGACATTTTATTCAAGTATAGTGTTGTTTTATCTATAATCCAGCTGTTTGTTAGAATATTTAGATAGAATTCCTGCTTTTGATTGAAAAATGTTATTTGTTTAAAGCAACAATAAAGTTAATTTAGAAAGTTAAGAATTTTGTCAAGTTTTTGTTTCAGATATATGAATACAAGTGATTAAAACACGTATTTTGCCTTGTAATTGTCATACTATTTAAATAAATCATCTACTTTTCTGTGTTTTGTGATTATTATATTCACATATTATTCAGACATAATTCCTGTTTCAGAAATGTGGATAATTATTTGAGGAAGTAATTTCAGTAGTATTTTGCCTCATAATTGTTGTTTTATTTGAATAAACACTCTAGTTTAACCGATAATTCAGCTATAATCCTGACATAATTCCTGTTTTTGTTTAAAATATGTTATTTGTCCAAAGCGAATATAAAGTTAAATATCAAGTATTTTGTCTCATTTTTGTTTCATATATTCATTTGAAAAGATGCATTTTGCCTTGAAATTGTTTTATTTGAATTAATAATCCACTTTTACCTATAAATTAGCAAAAGAAATCCATTTTTAAAGCCATATTACCACTTTAAATCCATTTTAAGGCTGCATTTAGGTTGAATTTAAAGATGCAAAGTGTATTTATTAATGCAAATAATTTAAAAATCTGACCTGAATGTGAACCAAATATGGCCTATATAAGGAAAAATTGAATTGTAATAGAAAAAAAAAGTTAAATCACTGCTACAAATTTGTTAAACATGCTATTTAAATGCAGATTTGCTCCATCATTAATTCCTTCAGAACATACATTTCTATTTAACAGCATGGAGTAGTTCTGTTTTAAGATGTTCTTCATTCAGTTTGTTGCCTAAACTAAAGGTTTTTTTTTTACATTATTTTGAAAGTAAAAGTTGAATAAATATCAGTATTACTGTGATATCTGTGGTGAGCCGTCTCCTCTCCTGCTCTGACTCCAGACCAGCTCCTCCTCCTCGTTTCTTCTCCTACCTGCTTGTCGTTCTCCACATCGTAGCCCAGACTGATCAGACAGGCCTTGAACTCCTCGGCCATCAGAGCTCCGCTGTGGTCCTGAGTCGACCAAACAGCCAACAGCAGAGATGAAGAGGATGGAGGAGGACGTCCACAGCATGCAGGAGGATGAGGACATGGAGGACGGACAGACAGTGAGATGGAGACGCTCAGACGGATGTTTTGACTTTAGCTACAGCCGACCTCCACGTATGAACCGCTTCCTGCAGCTTAAACTTTAACAGTGGGAAAAAAAACTGTCCTCTTTTTAACTTTGCAAAGGATTGTGGGTGAAAATGTGCAGAAATTTTTGTTCAAACTACATTTGATGCATAATGCATACAGAAATCGTGTCTTTGGTGTTTTACACAGCATATTAATATGGACATCAGTCGTTAACACTTTATTTTGTGGGTGCAAAAATGTATTTTACTGGTATGTTTTTATGTGATGTCGTCTGTTTTCTGGTATTTTTGGTGCTTTTATCATTAAATTTGCATCAGTTTGTCTTTGTTTTTATGAATTTAGTCACATTAAAAGTTGGTATTTTGCATTTTTTGCTTCTGTAGTCTTATTTTCTTCACAATAATCTCTTAAAAAGTCTTTTTTATCATGACATAAATGCCAGCTGCAGTAACAACTAATTACTACAAATCCTGAAAATGTTTAGCAAACAGATTTTAGCCACAGTCTGGGGCCTCAAAGTGGATTAAAATATTTGCAGAAAAAGAAAAATTTGCAAACGCTAAAATGCTTTCTTACTAATCATGAAGGAGGACAAAATAATACAGTTTCTGGGCTCCACGTGCATCAGTTTTAGATGAATTTCAAATTATCTTTTTGGGAGACAACTAGAGCTCTGTCTGGAGTTTTTACAGTTTTTTTGAGCAGATTTGAGCTTTATAACTTCCTATGGAGAGTAGAGAAGTCGACTGTTTAACATAAATCTGACTTTCCTCACATCGTTTTAAAAATACGGGGAGATATGTACCAAGTTAAAACAGAACAAGTTGATATTTTGCGCTCAGGCACACCGACATGATTGAAGAAAGACTCATGAGTGTCAGACAGCAGCATGAATCGGTGACAAAGTGGAGTGAGACGATGAATGATGATGTTTTCTGTGACATTTTCAGCTTTTCACACCCATTAATGCAACAGATTTGCAGAAAAAAAGCAGCAAACTGAACATCGACTACCAAAAGTGAGAGAAAAACAACAGATTCTCAACAGGAAGTGACATTTCTCCTGTGTTTTCGTCCTCTCAGACGACACTAAAACAGTCACCGACGGTGCGACACCAGAACCCGACCTTCACAAACGTGCTCACCGGGTGTTAAACTTCACATCGATACTCACACGTTTGGCTCTTCTCTCACCGCCGGATAGAGTCTGAACATTTATTCAGTGCAGTTACACAAAAATCCTCACAAGAAAACAGCAAATGTTCCAGAAACACGACCTGCAGGAGTGTCTGAGCTGGACGCATTTCATTGGTCAATTCTGGTGGTTTTCTGTGTTTTTCTGAACAAAAAATGTGAAGAATTCATGTGTGAGTTTGACAAACGCATTCAAAAAGAGGCAGAGAAGCTTTTTCTCTTTGTTTTACATTAATCTACCTGCTAAAAATCAGTGTTTTTTCTTTTAAAATAATCTTCTAAAAACACATTTTTATAGAGTATATTTAATGGAATATCATCTGTTTTGTGGCATTTTTGATGCTTTTATGATTAAATTTGCATGAATTTGTGTTTGTTCTATTAAGTTTGTTACATTAAAACTTGGTATTTTGCACTTCTTTAGTCTTATATTCCGTAAAATAACCCTATAAATGCATTTTTATTGACATGTTTTAATAGGATATAGTCTGTTTTTAGCATTTTTGGTGCTGTTATGATTAAATTTGTTTGTTCTATCAGTTTAGTTTTACTAAAGTCAATATTTTGCACTTTTTGCTCATAGAGTCTCATTTTCTGTAAAAACAAAATTTCTAAAGATGTATTTTTATAGACATGTTTTTGTCATGTTTGTTTTACTTAGTTTTGTGGTGTTTTTGGCGTTTTTTAAAATTATATTTTGGGTGAATGTGACGTATCATGTAAGACGCTTTAGTATCTTTCAGGTATAGTAAAGCGCTATATAAATACAGACCATTTACCATATATTTGCATCAATTCATGTTTCTTCTCTTAATTTAGTTCCATTAAAAGTCTGTATTTTGCAGTTTTTGCTTCTTTAGTCTAATTTCTTTCTGTCAAAACACCTTGTAAACTTTATTTTGAACAGCTGCTACATGACTAAAGTTATTATTCCTGCATAAATCTAAAACTACAGCACACATTTACTGCTCTGGATGAGTTTCTCTGCCTCTAAAAGCGGTGATTTAATCCTCCTACGTTGTGTTTTATTTAATGTTCAGGTCAAACAGCAGCAGCTCCGACTCAAACACTCCAACACGGCTCCTTTTTAAACTAACACCTCGGTTTATTAATGGAGCCCTGACCTTGTCGAAGTGGTTGAAGGAGGCTCGGTACTCGTACAGCTGCTCCTGGCTGATGCCTTTAGCGTCACGCGTCAGAATCTGGTTCTCCACCTCGTTGATGGTTCTGGCGATGGTGGTGAGGAGCTGCTCCCAGCCGACACGGAGATGCTGCAGGATGGAGGAGGTTGAAGAGGAGTTCTCACAGTTTAATATAAACCAGACAGGATGGAGGAAAACAGATGCACAATTTACAGCTGCACAAGTCCACTCGTATTTAATTTCATATTTCTCCAGTTACTTGGAGATGTTTTTATATTCTCCAGGAAAAGATTTTATTTCCTTTTATTAATGAATGAATCTGTGTCCAAAAACTGGACATCAATGCACCAAAACGTCCAAATCTGGGATATTAATTCAACAAAACATCAAAAACTAGGAAATTAATGCACCACAACATCTAAAGTTGGAATATGAATTCATCAAAACATCCACAACTTGAATAATAATTCACCAAAACATTTCAAACTGGGGTATTAATTCACCAAAACATCAAAAACCTGGACATTGATGCACGATATGCATTAATAACTGACATTTTTTAAAGCAGGAACAGACGATTAGCCGCTAATTAAACAGATTTCTGTTGCATCTTTTTTGCTTTTATTCTTTCTTGAGACGATGCAAATATTTCCAAAACATGTCGCGTCATTTTCAGATCATTTCCTTCAGTGTTTCTTCCACATGACTCAGACTACAGATGTGTAAAAAATAGGCTCAATAAATAAACAAAGGGTGAACGTGTGTGTGTGTGTGTTACCTCCATTGTGTAGGCGGTGTACTGGTTGTCAAAGATCAGGGCCTCCTGGATGAGCTGGTGGTATCCCTCCAGCTTGTTGATCTCTGGCATGTAGGACATGATGTTCTTCTGGTACTCCTTCAGGCTGGTCAGCTGGTCCTCCAGGGTTCCGTTCATCTCAATGGATATCCTGCCGATTTCCTAAAAACACACACAAACCTTTCAACAACCTGGACCACAAAACCCGCTGGAGGCTCCTAAAGGCATGTTATCTTTAAAAATGATATTATTTACAGAAAAAAAACTATCAGATTTTAACTTTCTGATGGTCTTCTGTTGCGAAAATGAACCAAATCTCAGCTTAAAACTTCAATATTTCATCAAAATGTCGCATTTGAAAAACAGTCAAAAATTTACCATTTCTACAAACAAGATTCTGTAAAAAACAAACGATTCTGCATTCCTCTGAAGCCTGGACTGACTCAGATGTGACCAACGCATTTTATTTATTAAATCTCGAGCTCATAAGCACCATTAAACTTGTAAGTCGCTACTCAGAAGAACTACAAGTTTAAACTTAAGTTTCTGGTTATAAAATTTACACTTATATACTTGTTTATTTGCATTATTGAGATTTTTCTTTTAAATCGCTGCTTAAAACAAATTGATGTGATTTTTTTTTTCCCTCTTTCATCCTTTATTATAACTAATATTTTTACCAGTGCTTCAAAGATTTTATCCTGTAATTCCTTTCATTCTACTTGTTCTTCATCCTTAGCTGGATATGATACATTTGGTGCTTTTATTTTTTTATCTGGTGTTTGCTGTATGGATTTATTCTGAAAATCTTTTACCACATTTAACTCTTTCCTTCTCTTTGGCCTGACAGACCTTCTGTTGTTTCATTGTTTTATTTTCTCTAAAAGTTCTTATTATCTCTCCTTAAAACTCCTTTAAAACTTCTATTATGAGTAAAACACGGCAGATAACTGCAGAAATCTGCTCCAAACTCTCCTAAACCGTGTCGAATCTCTGCTCCATGATCTCAGCGCTTCATAGCGTCGGTTTATAAACTGTGACAAACGGCTGACAGCTGAGTGAAGACGAACCGCCTCCTAACGGCCGCTTAAATCCTCCCTTACCTCCATCTTGGCCTGGATGTAGGCGCCGACCGTGTTGGCCTGAGCGGCGAACGTGGCTCTCAGACTGTCGTTGGAGTTCTGCTTGTTGAGTTCCTCCTGCAGGGCGGCGTCTCGCTGCGGCACCATCGCCATCGCCTGCAGAAAAACACCAAAGCACGGTAAAAACACGGTAAAAACACAGAGAAACAGACGTAATGAATCATTCAGCCTCCAGAGCATGAAAACCACAGAAAACTGGAAAAAGGAGCTCCTGGTTGCTCGATTTAATGCATTTAAGGCGAAAAAGTTGTCCAACCGCTGTTTATTTGGAAGATTATTTCTATGATACCCACTAATAGTGGCGTTTTCTCTGCAGAATCTTTCAACAAACATGAAAATCTGAGATAAATCTGCATTATTTTTACCTATTCACTTAACTAATTTATGATTTATTTTCAGATATTTATCATTTATTAAATAAAATTATACATTTATTACTAATAAAGTATTTATTATTTTATTCACTTTCAGGTATTTAATATTTATTTTAATTTATTTAAGTAATTTATCTTCAATTATTTTTTATTTATTTTAATTACTTATTTTCAGGTATGTATTTTATTCATATTCAGGTATTCATTATTTATTTTTATTTTATTAATTTACATTCAAGTATTTATTTTTAATGTATTAATTGATTTATTACTTATTTTCAGGTATTTATTGTTTATTTTTATTTAATTAATTTAGTTACATTTTTAACATTTATTTTAAGGTGTTTATTATTTATTTATTTATTATTGTCAAGTATTTATTTTTACTTATTTCTTTATTTGATGATTTGTCTTCAAGTATTTATTGTTTTGATGTACTTTCGGGTATTTATTATTTATTTGTATTAAATTAATGAATTAATTTATCTATGATTTATCTTCAGGTATTTATTTTTATTTACTTTTAAATTTTTATTATTTTTTTTCATTTAATTAATGAATGAACTTATTTATGATTTAATTCAGGTATTATTTTATTAACTTTCAGGTAAAACTGACCTCTGTGGTTTTCGTGCTGAAGCACCGACTTAAAGAGGCGGTAACTTAGAAAACACAAAATCTGACAGCAGAATGAATAAAAAACGTTTTTTAATCAATACATTTTTATTCAATCAATAAATTGACTTAATAAAAAGTGCCCTCGTGAACCCAGTAAAGAATAAAGAATGAATACAGACTGAATCCCACCTTCTCCCACTTGCTGTCGATGCTCTCCGGTGTGATGGTGGTGTAGGGATTCGCGCCGCTCAGCTTGATGCCGTTGCTCTGAGCGATCTTCTGAACTTCGGCCTGGATGGCCTGGATGGCCTCCCGCTCCTTGTTGGCTTCGCTCAGAGTCGACTTGAACTGTTCGTGAGCCGTGATCAGACCCTGGAGGACGGAGGATCAACAACGTTCAGACGGCTTCTACCTGCCTTTGTTTGTTTGTTTTCTCTGCTGCTCTGACGTGAAACCTGCCTGGATCTCCTCGATGTTGTGGACGATGAACATGTCCTGCAGGTCCTCCATGGCTCCCTCCATCCAGTTGTTGAACGGCGCCGCTCTCTTGGCGTACTCCAAGTAAAGCTCATCTATCGACTCCAGCTGCTTCTCCGTCCTCTGAGGGCCACAAAACAATCACAGGAGGGTTCATTTAAGCAAACTTTAACCGAATAATGACGGGAAATTAACCCTCGTGTCGTCCTGCAGGTCACACTGACCCGTTCTAAAGTTTGAAAATGTTGAATAAATTTGTTTTTTTACAGTTAAACTTCTGATGTCCACATTTTTAGGAAATTTTTGAACATTTTTTGGTGCAAAAAAAGAAATGCTTAAAAAAGTTTCTTTAAGAATATTCGGAAAAAATCAACCAAAATCCAGTGAAATTCACTGGATTTTGGTTGATTGTTTTCCTAAATGTTCTTAAAGAAAATATTAGAACTTTTACTTGATATATATGTAATTATTTTAGATATTTTTAGGATTTTTAATATATTTTTAATATTTACATTTTTTTTATTTCTTAAATTTTTATTTCTTGTCAAATTTGGAGATTTTTTTTTAAAAAATTAGGGGAAACTTAAGTAATTTTCTTCCTGAAGATTTTGCAAATTTTTATAAATTTGGGTAATTTTTTGCTGAGTTTTTGGATTTTTTTCAGACAATATAACAATTTTTTTGCTACCTGTAAATGAAAACAACAGGAAATTAAACACATTTTAACCCTCCTGTTGTCCTCATTTACAGGCAGCAAAAAATATGGTTTCCTCGTCTGAAAAAAAATCCAAAAATTCATTTAAAAAATTCCCCAAATTTCTGAAAATTTGCAAAACCTTCAGGAAGAAAATTCCAGTAATTTCATAAAAGTTTCCCTTAAAAGTTAAATAAAAAAAAAACTCAAATTGGAAAGAAAATTCTTGCAAATATTTTCAAAAAAAGGATAAAAAGCACCCAACAAAAATCCTAAAAATATCTTAAGTGATTCCATATATATCAGTAAAACTTCTAATATTTTCTTTAAGAACATTCACATAAAAATCAACCAAAATCCAACAAATTTCACCGGATCTCTGTTGATTTTTTCTGAATGTTCTTAAAGAAACATTTTTAACATTTCCTTTTATCCACCAAAAAATGTTCAAAGATTTAACAAAAATGTTGAAAATGTGGACACCAGAAGTTTTACTGTGAAAATATTTTTGTTTCCCACATTTTCAAACTTTATAACGGATTAATTTTGACCCGCAGGACGACAAGAGCATTAAACCGCAGCTGCACTTTAACCAATTTTATCCAAAGTTGTTCGGATCCATAAAACACAGAAAATCATTCATTTAGAACGATCATGAGATTAAAGAATAAAGACAGAGGAACCAGGAGGGTTCCTGCTAGAACCAGAGGCTGGTTCTAAATAATAAATGGTGTTATGTAAAACATTCGGCTACCAGTCAGGATCCAGGGCCTTGAAATTGCTCATCTATTTATAAAACGTTGTTTTCCATTAAAAACATCTGGAATTCAATACTTCTGTAGTCTGCTTTATCTTCAGTCACTCTGGTCTGATCAGTGTTTAAAGCCATTTTTCCAAAACTCAGAGCTAAGACATATGGCTTAAAAAGAATTCATCACCACCCAGCATTCAGTCGAGACACAGAACAGTGGTAGTAGTTTGCCGGCCCACATTCCATCCCTCATACTTCTAGCCCAATAAAAGTGCCAAATGGATGAAAAGAAGCAGAATTAGACCTGAAACCTTTTAGCTTTGCACCGGACATCACTGACAATCTACAGTGTCAATTTAAGAATGCTGGGTTGCAATCCAGGTTTACATGCGAGCAATTCAAGGAGCTGTATCTGAACAATGTCCCTCCGCCTATCAACGAGCTGCTGATTACATGGCAAGTTTAACTCGTTGTCTCAAACCGAATGCCATTCTCACTGTTAAGCGAAGCTAAAGATTTGAGTGACACATCTTTAGCAGCATGAATGAATAAATGTGGGGGAATTCGTACCTCCAGAGACTCTTTGCGGCTCTGAGTCAGAGCTCCCAGAACGTCCCACTGATCACAGATCTTCTGACAGCAGGCGTTGACGCTGGCCGAGTCGTAGTAATCCAGTTCACTGCACAAAAACACAACAGAACCAATCAGCCGAATCTGCCGGTATTTTTCTATTCTGAGACAAATTTGTGCAATACGGATAAACCTATGTCTAATATATCACATTATTTATTATTGTCTCGACATCCAGCAGAATTTAGACACTTTGAGCTGCTACTCGTGTATATTTTTTTTCTAAATTTTTTGCTGACATTTCCAAAAGATTTCCACTCTCCGTTTTGTTGCTGTAAATATGCAAATTTCCCCACTGTGGAATTAATAAAAGCTCGTTGTATCATAAAAAACAACTAAACAGTTAGGCAGCGACAAAATAAGAGCAAAAAGAAATCAAGCTGTAGAAGAGAATAAAATATAAAAACAAGGCAAAACAGGACAACAAGTCAGAAGGTCAGAAATGCACGTAGAATAAATCTAAAACAATAAAACAAAGTAGATATTAATATATAAGTACACTAATGTATTATTATCATGATTATTTTATTCATAATTTCTTTATCATTTAATAGATATGAAAAATAATTATTTCTATTATTAATAGAAATTATTAATATTTGCAATAATTATGAAATTATAAAAATAATAAAAATCTATAATATTAATATATATATATATATATATATATATATTACTGTATTATTGCTATTACCATCATCATCAATTGTTATTATAATTTTGTAATTTTATTTAATCATGTACTTATTATTTAATGTAGTTAAATAATAATAATAAGTATTGTTAATCATTATCATTAATAATAGTTATTATTTACTTTATTCATTATTCAATAAAAATTATTAATGATTAAAAAATATAAAATAAATTAATAAAACAATATCATATTAACATATAAATATGCTAATGTAGTAATGTATTATTATTATTATCAATGTATTATTTTATTAATTTATGCACTTAATATTTTATATAAGTATTATTATTATCATTATGACAATTGTTATTCACTTTATATAGAACTTGATTAGTAATATAAAATACATAAAATTAAAATACATAAAACTAATAACATAAAAAGATGCACATGCATTATTATTATATTAATTATTATTTTTAATTAATTATTTATTATTTAATAACTATGATTAAGTAATAATAACAATAATTCTTCTTATTATTATATCAAATAATAAACTTTATGACCATTAAAAGCTAGATAAAGCCATAGAAAATTTGTATGTTTTGAGATTTTTCTTTAAAATGTCAGTGGAGGAAGGTTCTTCTATATTCTAACATCGTTTTTTTTTTCCCGTTCGTTCTTACTTGAGCTCCTGAGCGATGGCGGCGATCTGCTCCACTCGGTCCTGATGAGCCGCCAGGTCGCTCTCAAAGGCCTCGTGTTTCCGTAGCAACGCCTTGACTTCCGACAGGGTGGAGGTCTCGTAGTCCTTCTGGGTCAGCATGGCCTCCTTACCTGCTCAGGTAGACGGCATTCTCTCACTGATCTGAGCTTTAAATCGTCTGAACATCTGCACTAAGACCAGGTTTCCTACCGTCGGTCCAGGACTGGTGGATCGCCGCCTTCTGGTGGAACTTCTCGGCCAGATGCTCCAGTCTCTCCAGACGTCTGATCTCGCTGAGGATCCACTCCTCGTAGCCTTTCTCTGCTCCCTCCAGAGTGTGCCAGGCTCCGTTAATGTCCTGAAAACAAACAAACAAACACGTTTATCCACCTCCTAGCATCAAAACACTTCACTGAAAGCGTCAACATGGAGGCGTGAGATCAGAAATAATGAACTTTCTGTCAACAGATGGATTTTAAAAAGGAGCCATCATCAACGTGACTCAGCAGGTTTCACACCAACACCAGCCGAGGAGAGGAAAACTGGAACAAATCTTTCATATCCGACTAAAAACACATCAATTCAGAACGCATGCTTATGTTTTGCGGCATCTGAAAAGTTAAAAAAAAACAATCTGAAAACCCTCAATTAATTTGCTCAGGATGCACAGAAGTTCAACTGAACTACAAAAGATCTGAATTTAAATCCATCTGTAGAATGAAAATAATCCCATTTTTCTACAAATATCAGCAACAACTGGATTTTTTTTTTATTTTGTAAAAGAAACAATTCTGCCTTTTTTTTATGATTTATGACATTCTAACATGTTTTCCAGCATTAGCACACTCTGGAAAAATGTTGTACAAACTGTTTTCTTAATTAATGCAAAATAAATAGTCACGAAATTCAACTTTCATTGTGACTCTTGTGATTTATGGCGTTGAAACTGTGTCACAATGCACAAAGTACATTTATTTTTCAAGTTTTCTACTTCTAGACATGGATTGACGCCTAAAACCATCGAGATATTTAATCAAAATGACTTTATTCTAAATTCATCAAAAATAATTTCTCTATTGGCACCAGATTCTAGAAAAGCTAAAAACAATTCTACATTTCTCTGCACAACTAAGAAGCCAAGACTGATTCATCTGCGACCAACAGTCAGGTGACAAAAATTCAGAGTTCTCTAGTAAAATATTAGAGATTTCGAGGAAAATCAACCATTTTGGATCAATAAATAAATGCAGCGTCGCTCAGAAACAGTGAACAGAGGAGCAGGTTGTTGGAGATACATCCAGCATGGTGAAACATCAAAACCAGATTCAAAACTGGACTAAATATTGCCAAAAATGACTCAAATTGTCCACAACGACTTAAACGTCATTTTAAAACACATTTTCAGTCATTTTTAACCACTTTAAACTCATTCTGGATTGTTTTTATGTGATTTTGGTCAATTTTTCACTCATCTTCTGTTTATTCTGGTTAAGTTTTAAGTTATTCTGGACACTTTTTGAATCATGTTTGACCATTTCATGTAACTTTGGGCAATTTTGTAATTATTATAGAAAACAAATTTTATTTCGAAAGAAAAACACAGAGTTTTTAGAAGATACAAAATACGTACAGAATACAGATCTCTATGGAGCCAAAACTTTTACCCTAACACCGGTAACACTTGTGGACATTTGGAAAACTGTTGGACATGTTGATTCCAGTTGTTGTAAAATATTTGTGTATGTATGTTAAAAACATAATCAAAGAATTTTAACTTTTATTTTTTTGTTCTTGGTGATTTATGCCATTAAAACTGTGTCACAATGCACAGAAGACATTTTTCTTCGAGGTTTCTCTACTTCTAGCCAGGGTTGTTGTCTTTCCGTAGAGGCTCTGGACTTTATAATGGGGTGAAAAACTAACCCACAGTGTAGAAAAATGAGACAGGAACAAAAAAACATCTAGAAACCCCCTCAGTATTGGTTTATCTGTGAATATAGAATATTAAATTCACAGATAAATGCATTTAAACATCTTCAGATATGGATTTCAACCATTTTTTCCATCCGACTAATAAAGATGGGTGAGATTCTACGTACCGACACCATGCGTCCTTCTGACGGCATGAAGGCAGGTCTGTTGCTGAGTCTCAGTTTGGTCTGCAGAGTGTTGAAGCTGATCTCCAGCTGACATTTCTCCTGGACCTGGAAACGATAAAACAACGATAAAGAGCCTCCTTGGGGACTGAGATGTTGAGCTAGCTGGAAGTTTGAGGAGTGTCTTCCAACCTTGGGTGGTTTGTGCACACAGCGGTAGTCTCTGAAGTCCTCCTGCTTGGCCTGCATCTCATTCACCGTCTTCTCCTGGGTCCGGTTCTCCAGCCAGGGGATGGTACGACGGATCCACTCCAGCAGCTGCAGCCCAACAGAAGGAAACGTTCAGGAAACGTCCACGAAAACCTTCAAAAACAACCAGTGGAATCGGAAGCGCTCACCTCGCTGGCCAGCTTCTCGTAGTCCTCCATCATCTGCTCGTTCTCCTGGTTCACGGCCAGAACTTTGCAGATACGATTGGCGGCTGTCTCGGCCTATCAGAAAGCAGACTGGTGAGTGACGCCGGCACTGATTGGTTGATTATTCTTACCACGATGCTGCACATTAAAGTTGCTAAACTGGATCTAAAATGAGCGTCTGATGGTTTAAATTTTAAAAACTGAGTCTGGGCTGCACCAACAAAGATTAGTTTAACAAAACTATGTAGTTTATCATTTAATATTTAGGTGTTTTCTTACCTAAATGAAAGAAATGTGCCTGCTGTTGGGACTTTTTCAGTCTACAAAGAAGGAGATCATCAATTTGTTGTAGTTTTAACAAGTAAAAAGTTTGTTTTCCTGCTCTTGATGGCTCTGCAGACAAGTTTTAATTCTAATAATCCTCCTTTGAGAAAAAAATAATGAAGCAGGACAGCCAAATAAAAGGTGAAAACTGGACTAAGGTTTAAAATGAGGTTTATATTTGATATATAAAAAATTTTAAAGTCAAAACAATTAATTAATTCAATCAACTTCAACCATCTGAACCCCAAAACTTGCTGGAGGGTTTGAAATGTTTATCTTAAAAGAGTAATCAAAATTAAATCATTTATTAGAGGCAGAAACTGTAAAAGCAGAAAAATTGTGAGATTTTCAGCTTTCTGACAGTCATTGAACTAATCATGTGAGACATGGAGCTCCATTGGAAAAATTAATCAAATCTAAGTTTAAAACTATATTATATGAAACTCTCTTCATTCTTTATGTCTAATTTAAAAAAAAAATCACAGAAAAACGAAGGTTTGTGGAGTTTTTTTTTTCCCGATTTTTGGTCAGTTTTATGTGATTCTTGAGTCTTTTGGACATTTTTGACAACTTTGGTTAAGTTTCAAGTTATTTTGAACAACTTTTGATCACTTAACGCAACTTTGGGCAATTTTAAAACAATTTTAGATTATTAATCTTAGATTAAAAAAACCCACACTGAATAAAAATAATAAATGCAGCATGGCTCTAAAACAGTGAACAGAGGAGCAAGTTGTTGGAAGATACATCCAGCATGGTGAAATATCAAAACTGGACTTAATACTAGTCCATGAAATGCTCCAAAATTGTCATTTTAAACCATATTTTGAGTCATTTTAAACCAGTTTTAACTAATTTTGTTTAGTTTTTACATGAATTTGGTCATTTCTTGAGTTTTCAGACATTTTTTCAAGTTTATTTGCACAATTTTTGAGTCATTTTTGACCATTTAACTTTAGGCATTTTTTTGTCCATAAAACATGTTGAGTAATTTAAATCTAGCTTAAGTTAATAGTTTTACATGTTTTTGGTCAATGCTTGAGTCTTATGGACATTTCTGGATATTCCAGGTAAGTTTCAAGTTGTTGGGAGTCATTTTTGATCATTTAATGTAACTTTGAGCAATTTTCTAATAATATTAGGCAATAAATGCAATAAATGCAGTATAGCTCAGACACAGTAAACTCGGCATGGTGAAACGTCTTTCTACAGATGATGAAGCAGAAACTCAAAAACCAAATGACTCAAAATTCAAAAACTGTCACTTTAAAACATATTTTCCAACCAATTTTGGATAGTTTTTATGCGATTTTGTTTGACT
The DNA here is from genome assembly GCF_021347895.1 of Acanthochromis polyacanthus. Lineage (NCBI taxonomy): Eukaryota > Metazoa > Chordata > Actinopteri > Pomacentridae > Acanthochromis > Acanthochromis polyacanthus. The sequence goes on from NC_067125.1 coordinate 24,220,544, forward strand.
TTTGGCCCATTTTTGACCATTTAATGTAACTTTGGACAACTTTCTAATACTTTTTCAATAAAATATACGCATAAAATGGCTCAAAAACAGTCAACAGAGGAGCAAGTTGTTGGGAGACAGTGTTTGTAGAGGTTGTAAATTAGAACTTATGATATAATAACTGTATCATACTGTAGTAGAAGACATTCCTGAGGTCTTTGTACTTCTAGTCGTGGTTGTGCTGTTTAAAAAGAAGTGCAGGACTTTATATTGCAGTGAAAAATGAGCCCACGGTGAGTGAAACTCTCAGAAACCTATTGGGGTTCAGAGGGTTGAACATTAATCCTTGTTGGTGCGACCCAGACGGAGACTTTCTGCTGCTCAGACGTTGTGCGAACACACTCCACACACAGGCAGTGAACTGGAACAACTCATGTTATGGATAAAGTGTGGGTCAAAGTGCCGATCTGACTGATTAAAAACATGCTGCAGCTGTTGGAGGTTAGTTTAAAACTCCATGCGTCAGTCCAAACGTCTAGTTACAGGTTGGCGTTGGCTGGAGTCCACATCTGTACACTACTGTACACTGAAATACAAACACAGTACACAACCTGTGACTCAGCCTACTCCTTCTACACATGTCTGATACGCTTCTAAAAGGCAGAAATAACACATTGCATGTGTTTAAATTGTATAAAAGTAAAAGAAACATTAGGGTTGAAGAAGTGTTAATAGCTGAAGAGGAACTGGAGCGTCTTCAACCAGCGTTTCCCTCAGTAATAAACTCCAAAAAACCACAGCTTTCATGGTTTTCCACAGGAATATACTATAATATATAGATTTAGAGTGGAAACGTGGATCCAGAAACGTCCACAGATGAAACCATGAAGGAGATTATTTCTAGGGAAACGCAGTCGACGTCCAAAACACCCGAAACAGAAGCATCAGAGAGAGTTTTTGTTGGGTTTTTATTTGCAGAGTTCCCATTGTGATCCTATTCTGTAACAATCGGTGACCGCTTTATGACCTTTAACAAAAAAAAACATTATTTAATTTCTCATATTTCAACTCAAACACTGAAAATGCAGAATAAAAAGTCTCTTTAAAGAGCACAGTGATTTCTTAATCATAACGCATACAGCTTTTGTCGTGATATCTGGTACCACTGTGAACTCTGACCATCAAACCATTCAGGACATATCAGGCAAAATACAGAAAGTCCAAACCCAATCTCCACATTCACAGACTTAAAGGTGTGTTTGCTTAGTGCACAAAGGCTCCGACGGAGATTTTTCATCAATGTTTCACACCTTTTCTGAGAGTGGAATTCACCAAAAAGGCTAAAACCTAAATCTTAATGCACCAAAACATCCAAAATCTGAATATTAATGGACCAAATAGTTTAACACCTAAATGATAATGGAACAAAAAGTCAAAAACCTAAATATAATGCAGGAGAAAGTCTAAAACGTAAACATTAATGGAACAAAAAGTCAAAAACCTAAATTTCAAAGCAACAAAATGTCGAAAAACCCGAATATTAATATATCAAAAAGTCTGAAGCCTAAATAATAATTGAACAAAAAGTCAAAAACCAAAATATTAATGAAGGATAAAGTCACAACCCTAAAAACCAATGGACCAAAAGTCTAAAACCTAAATATTATGGACCAAAAAAGTCAAAAACCTGAACATTTATGCAAGAAAATGTCTAAAAACTTACATATTAATGTATGAAAAAGTCAAAAATGTGAATATCAATGCATCAGAAAGACTAAAAACTAAATAATAATGGACCAAAAAGTCATAAAATCTAAATATTAGGGTTGGAAAAAATCCAAATCCCAAATATTAATACACCAAAATATCCAAAAACCTAAATATTAAAACACTAAAAGTCTAAAATTTGAATATTTTGCACCAAAATATATTGCAGCAGCAAGTCAAAAATCTGAACACCTTAAAATGTCATTGAAGGAGATCGGGACCAGCTGCTGGTCCTTTTCTAAATAAAAAACGTTCACGGATCAAAACAGGTTCTCTGCTTTTATGCTAAATCATTTTCACACATCACCTGGACACCTGAGATATGGCATTTAAAACTCTCTGTCCTGACCAATGGGAACTCTGCAGGACGGTTGCTAGCGGCGACAGTGAGTTTTACCTTCTGAGCTCCAGAGAAGGCGTGATAGAAGCAGGACACATAGGTCATTATGGCCTTCTCATCCGGCCTCAGAGTGCCCACGATGTCTAGCATCACCCAGCAGGAAACACAGAGAGACAGAGTGAAGCAAAGGAACCCAAAAATAAAAGATAAAACCCAAAAACAAAAAATAAAACCCTCCCCGAGCAGATCCACGGCTGCACCGCCGTCCTAGAACAGAAAGAAGTCCTGAGGAGGAGGAGCTTCAGTCTGGACACAAACACTCTGGAGGAGGGAGTTTAATCAGCATTTATCTAAAAAACAAGTTAACCTAAAACCCTCACATGTTTAAAATAATCTGTAATTCCAGCTCTGACTGTGACTGACGAAAAAGCTGAGATTTTAACAGAACATCTCCAGTAAAACAGCTAAAAGTTCATGTTTGTTCTCCTAAAAGTCTCGTTCTAGAGCTACCAAATGAACAACTTGATGAATACAAAACCTAAAAACTGTGATCTGGTGAAAGCAGGAAATGTGGAGAGTTTTCAAAATAACACAAGACTGTCGTTTAAACAGAGGATGAGGAACAAAACAAGAGGAGAGGAGGAAGAAAATCAGAGAGAAAGAGCTGAAGGGAAGGAAACAATTTGAGAATGTAGTAGAAAGTCTAAATGTAAAAAATTGAATATTAACCAAAATATTACCAAAAAATGTAAAACCTAAATAATAATGAACAAAAAAGTCAAAAATCAAAATATTAATGTACCAAAAAGCCTAAAACTAATAAAGCCTAAAATAATAGGACCAAAATGTCTAAAAACTAAATATTAATGCAAGAAAACGTCAAAAACCGAAATAATGGACCAAAAATTCAAAAATTGGAATATTAAGAAAAAACTCAAAAATCTGAATATTCATGCACCACAAAGTCTTAAACCTAAATATTAATAGACCAGAAGTCAAAAATCTGAATATTTATGTAACAAAATGTGTAAAAACCCGAATATTAATACAAGAAAAAGTCAAAAATGTGAATATTAATGGACCAAAAAGTCTAAAAACTAAATATTAATACCCCATAATATCTAAAAAAAAATATTGATGTTTTAGAAAGTCTAAAATCTAAATAATGGACTAAAAAAAACATGAAAAGATGGGAAAATAAATTAGATTTAAAGGAAAATAACAACAGAAAGAGAAAAAATGAGATAAAATTGTCAATTTCTCAACAAAAACTGAACTAAAACATGAGCTGGAACTAAATTTTCTTGGCTCTAAACATTTGGAAACAAATTTACACCTGACGACAAAACCTGAATTTCATCTAAAAATCCGTCTGAATGTAGACATTTTACAGACGTTAAATTTCCGTCTTTTGCTCTACGTACATATAAATCATTACTTATAAATTCCCTTCCTGTTAAATGTGAGTGTTTGTGTCCGACCGATGCAGCTTCCTGTCAGCAGGTGTGAGCAGAAACGCCGAGTCATGCTGGAGGCCGGTTAGTAGCAGCAGCAGCAGCTCAGGTGAGGTTTGGGCTTCAGGTGAGGGTCAGAGGGGGTCACATGATACCTTCTGAGCTCCAGAGAAGGCATGGTAGAAACTGGACACATAAGTCATTATGGCTTTCTCATCGGGACGAGCAGTGTTCACAATGTCTGGAGGGAGAGCGGCGTTATCCACAAACAGGATGGACAGGTAAAGATCAACATCACAGAGGCTGGACACAGTTACACACAAAAACCACACAGCCAGGACGACAAACATTCAACACAAAACACAAGACAGCATTCCAACAACAAGACCAGGAACACCGGAGCGGCTTCACACGTCGGCTAAAGTGCAAAAACTATCAGGTTTTCGACGCAAATCTTCACATTTACAGGCTTTAAAACAAGGAAAAGCATCAGAGGACACAAACGAGGAGGAATAAAGACGAGTTAACCTGCAGGGAAAGTTCATGAAAACAATAAAATGTGCACATAAATAGTGTAAAAAACAGCAGGTGTACAGATGTCAGAATCTCACGTTACGTAATAAATGGAGAAGAGCATCATCGTCAGACATTTAAACAAAAGCCATAAACCTGAATATTAATGAAAGAAAAAGTCAAAAACTTGAAAATTAATGAAAGAAAAAGTCGAATATCAAAATATTATTGCAGGGAAAAGTCAAAAACGTGGATATTTTTGTACCAAAAACTCAAAAACCTGAATCTTAATGGACCAAAAAGTCAAAAACCTAAACATTAGCGGAAAAAAAATATGTAAAAACTTAAAATATTAATGAACCAAAATGTGTAAAAATGGAATATTAATGGACCAAAAAGTCAAAAAACAGAATTTTATAGCAGGAAAAAGTCGTCGGTTTAGTTTTTTTTGCACATATAAACATTAAAAGCAGGTAAAGCTCGGCTCTACCTTCTGCGTCCAACATCTTGGGGATGTCCAGGTGCTTCTCAGCCACCTCGAAGGCGTTGTTCAGGTTGTGAACCGGGTCGTCCTGAGTGGAAAATCAGCGAATAAATACCAATTAAGATTTATTTTTTGTCATATTAAGAGCAACTACAGTGTTTTTATTAAACTTGGCTGCTAATTTGCTCAGATTTGGGTTGGTTTATGTGTAAATGTGGGTTTTTGGTGAAAATTTCCACCTTTCTGAGGCTGTCGTAGTCGATGAGATCAGGTCTGTGTCTGTGGATCAGAGCGTTGAAGGCGAGGCCGTCCTTCCAGCTGTGGAGAAACAACATCATCATCAGATATTTAGCAAAAATACGACACATTAATGCACCAAAGTGTGTAAAAATCTGAATATTAATGAACAAAATGTCAAAAATCTGAATATTAATGGACTATAAAGTCAAAATGTCTAAAGATTCGAATAATAATGGTCTACGAAGACTAAAGCCTAAATATTAACGGACCAAAAAGTCAAAAATTTAAATATTAGTGGATCAAAATGTCAAAAAACTTCAATATTAATGGAACAAAAAGTCTAACACCTGAATGTTAATTCACTAAAACATCTAAAAACTTGAATATTAAACCAATAAAATGCCAAAAATAATGCACTAAAAAGCATAAAACTTGAATATTACCTCCTTCCAGGTAAACACAGAAAATTAGAAGGTTTTACATAGAATTTCTGTTTTATGAGCGACAAATAGTAAATTTAAACCTAAAACAACAATTCTGAATTCTGTCCTTCGCATCTTTCAGTTTTTTTTTCATTTTTAAACATTCTGTAAGCAAAATATCACATGTTGCTGACACACAAATATCAAGTAGATCTCACACCTTCAATTTGCAGTAAAACATGTTGCAGTTTGTCCAACAGGTGGCGCCCTTTCTACACATTTCCACACTATATCTGAGAAATATTTGAATTCTTGAGGTTTAATTTAGCCTTTGGCACCTGAATTATCAACAAATGCGGAAAATTTCACTAAGACATTTCCTGAAAGGCCTCAAAAGCTGCATGTTCTTGTGTTTCAGCTGTAATTTATTTTCTGCATCTGTCAAACATCAGTCACAGCTGACCATGAACACATTTCCTTACAACCTCAAAGATCTTTAGAGGATTTACAAGGTCAAGATCAACACCTGGACTCTTTTAGATACGTTGTTGCTTCAGAAAGTCAAAAATAGTAATTGATCAACAAGTAATAAACCTAAATATTAATGGACTAAAATGTGTAAAAACTTGAATATTAATGGACTAAAAAGTCTAAAGCCTAAATAAAAATGCACCAAAGAGTCAAAAACCTGAATATTAATGGACAAAAAGTGTAAAAATTTGAATATTCATGGACCAAAAACTCAAAAACTTGACTTTTTGCTATGAAAACGTCTTGAAATCTTGCCAAAAAAAAAATACAGGTTTTCTCCAAGACGACCTTTAAAAATCAGATATTTCACATTTTTATCTCAGGTGTGATTGGTGTCTGGTACCTGATGTGGAAGTTCTGCACATTGACGTTCTTGTACGGTGCCGTCTTCCTCTGACACCACAGAAGAAGACCTTCTTTGGCAGAAGTCTCTGCAGGGAGGAGAATAAAACACATCTTTAATCTCAGTGAGTCAGGTGGAGATCAAACTGTTCTAAATATAAACTCCACCCTCTGAAATACGAGGCTGTTGGTGTTTATTTCTTGAGGACAAACATCCGTCGCTAATAAGGAGAATAAAAAATGTGGCCGCCACGCCCAGAGGAGTTAATTCAACACAGACGCTTTTAATTATCTGGAGGAGTCGTTACAGCAGCAGAGTTATAAACACTGGAGGAGAAATTACTACTGGATCATCTGGTGGTGCTCTAACCAGGAAATTAAGATAGATTTACTGCTTTTTATTTCAAATCAATCAAAATATGTTGAGTTTTGGACCAGAGGAAACTATCTGATGACTCTAGATTGGAAGAATTTATTAAATTCTCTCTCGGGTCGTTGATTTAACCATTAAAAACTCAACTTTATGTGTCAAAATTACAGATCTAGAACCGTTTTGACACAAAAATTATCAATGTCTTCCTTAAAATAATTCAAATGCAACTAAACGGTGGCGTTTCTTTCAGAATGAGGCTGTAAAACTGCTCTAAATTACACAATAACAAGCTGCAATATAATAATGCAGTTTTCAGGTTGTAACTGAATATACAGAACATTATTGATGGCCAGAAGAGTCAGAGGACGAATTACTGGTATTGAGATTCACGGCTTTTTAAAATTTAAAATCAATCGAAATTTGTCTAATTCTCGATTAGAGGAAACTATTTGACGACTCTAGATTGGAAGAGTTAATTAAATTTATTGTCTGGTCATAGATTTAACCACAAACAACTCTACCTGATTCATTAGAGTTCCAGATTTAGAACCGTTCTGACATGAAAACAGTCAGTTTTGTCCTTAAAATGACTTAAATACCGCTCTAATGAGGAAACAAATGAGAATGTACTGCTTTTTTTTATTTCAAATTAATCAAAATGTTCAGTTTTGGTCCAGAGGAAACTATCTGATGACTCTAGAGTGGAAGAATTAATTAAATTCTCTCTCTGGTCGTTGATTTAATCACTAAAAACTCAACTTTATGCATTAGAGTTACAGATTTAGAACAAAAATAGTCAATTTCTTCCTTAAAGGTTAAATGCAACAACACGGCGGTGCTTCTCTAGAATGAGGCTGGAAAACTACTCTAAATTACACAGTAGCAACATACAATATGGGAATAATTCAGTTAAACATGTAACGGATTCTACAGAAGAATATTGATGCAGAAAGTCAGATGTTGTGTATTAAATTAGCCACAAGAGTCAGAGGATGAATTACTGGTTTGTTAATGAGGAAACAAATAAGGATTTACTGCTTTATTTAAAAGTCAAAACCTCAACATTAATAAAAGAAAGAGTCAAAAACCTAAATCATGCCATTTTCTAGCTGCTTCAGCTTTAATTCATGTTGTTCCTCTGCTCTGTTTTCTCAGATGTCCTGCTTCTATTATAAATAAGGGCAAAACGCCAACAGTATCAGTAAATAACGTTATTACAAAATAAAATAACAGCTTCTCCTCATGTGACCCGCTTTAACTCGGCCACTACTCATGTGTTACCTCGTTACTTCCACTCTATTTCCCACAATGCATCAGAAACTCACACATGAGCAGCACCATAAATTATTACAGCATCGACGTGCAGAAACGTAGATTAACACAAAAACACGAGGCTGCAGCCTGCTTCATAGCAAGAGACAACATTTTACACCACTAATCCCTGTGATGGAACGGAATTTAGTGCATTTTAAGGATTTATTTTAACTTCATTTGGAATTTTCCGACGGGAAAGAGCCACATGTGCAGAAAAATTTGCAAAAAAAAGGAGAAAATCATAAAAAAGGAAGATTTGGTTGCAAAAAAAATGATTATTACACATAAATCGACACAAGTAATGGGAATGCCATCTAATAATGATGATAATATAAATACATTTTTTCCTCCTCTGGAAGCCTTTGCCAGTGTTACACCAAGTAATAAAGTGTCTTTTTCATGTGTTTTATTTTGTGTTTCTTATGCAGTTAATCAGTTTAGATTAATTAATTCTTTCCTATAAGAATTAATCATTAAAAAAAACACAAAAGATTTGGTTGCAAAAAAACCCCTCCCAACAAACATTGTGTGGAAATATTTTGGCTACAAAAAAAAGGGGAATAAAACAGGTTATTATTTTAATTATTGCACATGGATCGATACAAATCATTTTTAGAATTTAAATCAGTACCTCAACGACTAAGTGCAAAACCAGATGTGAATGTTGTCTAAAATAACAATAATAATTTTAAAATGGGTAAATAAACTATATATGTACATAAAAATTACATCTGTTTTAGCACTCATGCATTTAAATTAAAAAATACAAATAAAATAGTTGTTTTAATCCATATATGTCCCTTTTTTGACCAAAAAGTCAAAAACCGAAATATGAATAGATTATATATTCAAAAAACTGAATAATAATGCATCAAAACATCTAAAAACCTAAATATTAATGGAATATAAAGTCAAGAAACTCAATAATAATGGAACCAAAATGTCTAAAAACCTGAATATCAATATTAGACTATGCAGAAAGTCCAAAATCTAAATATAATGGGGAAGAGGAAGTAATAAACTTGAATATCAATGCAAAAATAAAAATAAAACAAATCAAAATCTCTATCTATATATTCTTTCTTATTTTTTTTAATTGGAAGAATTTCTTTAATATTAATTCTTTCCAATTACAGCTAATTCAGTCGGGTCATGAAAATTCCTGCAGGTTTCAGTCACTAATTAATCCTGAAACCTTCCAAGGACTTCCAGCAACCTTTAAACTGCTGCTTTTATGCCAAATGTTATTTCTTTTTTTCTCTCTTTAGACAAGAAGGTTAAATGTGGGGAATAAGATGAACATTTAAAGGTAAACTGAAGCTCCTACCTTCTACGGAGATGTCCTGGATGGCGAAGCGGAGGATGATGGTCCAGATCATTCCCAGCGTCATCTTGGCGTTTCCATCCACGATTTCTACAAAAAAAAAAAAAAATACACAGAGTCATCTCAGTTAATCGCTGGAGCAGAAACCTTGTCTATCGTCGCTGTTTTTACAATCCTACATCTGCTGCTTCTCTTAATAATGCCAACACGCCCACTCACTCCGACGGCTGCTCACTCCCCAGAGAGTGTGAAGCTCCAACAATGATTTCTTTCTTACAACTTTGTGCTGCCAAGACACGTCCACGCACAGGAGACACATGTTGGTGTTTAGTAGCTTAAAAATGAGCATTTATTCCTGTACTTTATGGATATTTAGTTGTGTATTTTTTGTTCTAAGCAGCTGAAGTTGATCTAATAAAGCATTTACAGCCCGATACAGTTCCTATAAAAAGCTGTTCCTGTTTGTTTTTCAGCTTCAGTCACGGTCTGTAGAGTTTGGCTTTTTTTGACAAGACAATTGAAAAAAAAGACTCTTTCATGTTAAAGTGAAAGCAGATTTCTACATGATGCTGCCACCACCATGCTTCACATCATGATGCTGCCACCACCATGCTCCACAGTGTTTCCCCTCCTATATGACCGATGAGGCGGGCCGCCTCGCTGGTATAGGCCACCGCCTCATTACAATTCTGAAGACATTGCCGCCTCACTGGTCTGCGCCAAAAAAAAAAAGTAATGCTAAATATTAGAAAGCATTGACACATAAGTACGGTATATTCGCCGCTGAAATCAACAAGCCAGAATGGCAGCCTTTTCTCGCCGTGGCTGAAGACAGTAAGGCACATCCCCATTGCTGACAAGAAGCAGCAGGGCTCCATGGTTTCGTTTTTCGGGGCTAAAAGCAGGTGTGTATCACAGACATATGTCAAATTAAGTATCAAAACTATCGCATGTCATCAAAATAAAGTTAGCAACGCAGTGTAGGCATCGATCTCGCTTCCTTTACTGAGTTTGCTTACTGTTTTGTTGTCCGTGGCGATACGAATTGACAGTGACTGCAAAAATGGCTCCCGTTAAAACATTTAGGCACGACAAAACCCGTTATACCGAACGAGACAAATGATTTCAACGGACTATGAAGTTCCTAGTTTCTTTTGATAAAATGATTTATAGAGTGCCCAAAATTATATCATTCAATGGCAAAACAAATTCTGTAATCTCAACGGTTCAGCGGCCCGCAGGCGGGCTGTTTTGATATCTGCATAAGCATTTTTCAAAATAGAACGACACTGCCAACGCGATTATAGAAACACTATACACCCATGGAAAGCTTAGATTGATCAACATTAATCCCCACTTATATTTGATTTGCCTCATGCAATAAAGAGAGCATGGGTTCAAATTTGGTGTTTGTGTTTTCAAGAATGTTTACTTAAAGTCTTTAATTCAGCTGCCTGACACATATCACAGTGCAAAATTATGTATTCTAACTCAAGGTTAACAACTGGTATTCTAAAGAAGTTATTTCTTTGTTCAAAAAGGTAACAGTTTTGAAAACAGAACTAACTCCTTCAGAAAACCAGTTGTTAACCCAGAGTTGAAGTTTTCTTTCACATTTTTAAGTAAAATGAAGGTCATGACATAACCTTTTTATTCTAAATAAAAATGAAGTGGGAATTTGGTACCGAACATGTAGTTGTTTTTAGAAAAAAAGTAAAAGTCACCACTTGATTCCAGATTCAAGTCCTTTGTCATCTTTTTCAACTTTGTAATAAGAACTGATGTGGCATTTTGGAATGGCTTGTGGAAATCTGACCAGAATATAATAGACTGGACTAGTTGACATGTTTTGATCGCAAGGACAAGTGGGTTTATATTTGTCATATTTTCTCCCATCACTAATTTTTAGAAAAGAAACATGAAAATTTTATTTAATTTAGTTTTTGGAAATGGCTACAGATACAACAAAATGTGCTCCAAATTGTGCCAGAATGCCCCATTTTGCATCTTGATTTTCAAAATTTTTACGGGGGTGCATGCCCCCGGACCCCCCTAGTTGCTTCGGCCCTTGCCTACACCCCACCATCTCACAGCCATTTCAACCCAGGGGAAACAGTGCTCCATATCATGATGCTGCCACCACCGTGGTTCACAGTGGGGATGCTGTGTTTATAATGATGTGATCTAATCTGATGACCATAAAGCTCCATTTTGGCCTCGTCAGACCAAAGAACCTTCTTCCAGTTGTCTTCAGAGTCTCCACATGTCTTCTGGTGAACTCTAGTCCAGATTTAATTTGAGGTTTTTCCAACAGTCTTTCTGTTTGTCCCCATAAAGCTTTGACTGGTGAAGAACAGGAAATAATTGCCTTCAGAGGAGTCTTGGTGGCCTCCCTCACTAGTTTCTCTTTCTTCTTAGTCTCTCAGTTCTTGAGGACGTACTGCTCTAGCAAGGGAATAGGTTTGGTCTCAACACTGGTAGGGACGATATAACAGCATAACCTGCATGTACACTTTCTGCTGGGGATGGGACATTCATAAGACTAAACGGATTGAGTGAACGGGGGTCAGGGCTACATTTCTCACGAATATGAACCTAATTAATTGATAAGCTAAATGATCAATGCAAAATAAATCTGTATTGACTTATACTAACTTTCATGTGTATTGGTTCAGGTGATAGTAATTAAATACATTTTAATTAATAAATAAATGCACTAATAGGTATTTGGTTTCAAAAGTGTAAAGTCACAACATGCTCTAGCCTTCTTTCCTTCTAAACCAGGCCATTTACAAGAAGAAAAGCAGCAGCATGTGGTTTTTTTTTTTGACTGTCAACACTTTCCTGTGAAACACAGACTGGACCTCTCTCTCTAAGCAGCTTCTTGCTCACGTTTTTCTGGTTCTATATTTTCCAGCAGAGTTCACTACATTTCTCACAGTTTAATTAACGTTAACAGCAGAAAACACATACAGGAGGACAATTCTCTCTAAGCAGCTTCCTACTCGAGTTTTGCAGGTTAGCAAGTTCACACAGTTTAATGTTATGCTAACTCTGATGCAGGTCGGACTTTCAGTAGCAACATTAGTGGTGTGTTCCCCACGTCCACAACATTGACGTCTTTTTACATTACTTACAGTGTCGTCGTCAGCTGCTGCTGGCCGAAAAAATAAACTTCTAATATCCCTCCGGCATGTTTATTTCTTGTGTATTTCTGTCGGGGCTGTGTGTGTGGGTGGTGGTGGTGGGGTGTGTGTGTGTGTGTGTGTGTGTGTGTGTGTGTGTGTGTGTGTGTGTGTGTGTGTGTGTGTGTGTGTGTGTGTGTGTGTGTGTGTGTGTGTGTGTGTGTGTGTGTCAAGTCATCAGCCAATCAAACGCACGTTTGATTGGACCGGCACATTCAGCAAGTGAAAAGGGGTAAATGTAAGTCTGAACCTGGTCTGAACATAATGAAAATAATTCACTTAATAATGGTAGGGTCAATTCTATCCTTACAACATATGGGAAGACAATCAAAATTACCTATATAACTGAACTCATTATATAATGCAAATAAGGTTGCTTAAAAGTTGGTGGGGACAATTTGACCCTCTTGAAAAGTTGGTAGTGTTATGTCCCTACCGTCCCTATGCAAACCTACGCCCTTGTGCTCTAGTCAGATTTATTCATGTTCCATCTTCCTTCCATTTCTTAGTGATGGATTTAACTGGACTCCAAGAGATCTTAAGGAACTTGGAAATGTTCTTGTATCGTCCTGACTGATGCTTTTCAACAATCTTTTCTCAGAGTTTCTTGTAGTGTTCTTCAGCCTTCATGGTGTTGTTCTATCTAGGATACTGATCCACCAGATTCAGGAGTCTCTATACTACAACCACAGACACATATTTAATTGGTTGATGTTACTTTGTAGGCATCTGTTTTCACTTTGACATTAAAGAGTCTGTATGTATATTTATGTAAGAAAATGCAGCTTAAATTGACTATAATTCAGTGTCGATGGGCTCACAACCAGACAGTAAGTCGACTGCCTTGATGAGACAGTATGTTAGCTACCAGGTATGTAGTTTGGTTCAGATTCCTCTCATAGTTCACATTCTTACCTTCACCTGAATCAGTCACTCTGTCAGCGGTGAATTTGTCCTACATGCTTTTCATTGTATCTAACATCCTTCATGTTTGATCTGGCATCCATCTGGAACTCATGTTGTAAATTAACTGGCAGATTTCTCTACATGAAAGCTCAATCCGCTCCTCTACACCAACCGGTCAGATCAAGTTTGTTCTTCAACTTGTTGCTGAGGAGTTTCAGATCAAACAGAGGTCAGAGAACCAGAACAATCTGAGAGCTTAGCGTGTAGGACGTCCTCCTCTCTCCGCTCAGTTTTTCCTCTTCCATCTGCCATTTTTCTCTCCCAGTTTCCAGCCGATGACCTTCAGTGGGCCGTCCTCGCTCAAAGTGTGTTTACAGCGTGCAGCTTGTGCCACATTTTGTGTTCAACGGCCACCAGTATCAGCGGCGTCACGCTGCAGGAATGTCATGGTTTTCCTGATAGAGGAGGAGGAAGGTCGCCGTCCTCCAGCCAACACAAACTCTGACATACATACCAGATTTCTATTCAGTGTTACTTCATCATTCTGTTAACATCATTCAGACTAAAGGTCACTTTTATACTAAAGCTCCTCGTGGCTATTTTGAGACATTCAAACCACACAGACAGAAAAATGGTTAAACAGGACATCAAGTAACATACTAATGGACTGAATACAGGTCTAAATTATTTACCTCTACATTAGAAACTCATCTTTCTGAAGAAAGAAGAGCATAAACCTGCTGTTAGAGCCTGATTCCACTGATTATTTATAATTATATGTAATTAATGACGATATTGTTCTCTAAGGTGCAAAAAAGCTTTAACTGTCTCTGTTTGGATCCTGTTACTGTCTGATGCTGCAGATATTTTAATAAACTACAAAACAGCTGGAAGCAACAAACTAAACTTGAGCCCCTCTTAGTAAAACCTGGAATTCAGATCAGATAATTTATGTTTCTGCAGCTTCAATGTACTTTATATTCTGTTGCATTTAATATTCCAATTTTAGGTGCAATATTTCATTACCGAGTGTGATATTTAATTGCCAGTATTACATTTTACTTTCCTATTGTAGTCTAATTTTAGCTTATTTATTATCTTTTCAATCTTGTATCTTATTGCTTTTCTACTAGGTACTGCATTCCTTGTGTACTTTTGTTTTCTGACTAATATCTGGCTAAATAATTCCCTTACGTGATTAATAAAGTTTAATCTTATCTGATCTTTTACTTTGCAGCTGTAATATGATGTGTCCGGTTACGGTTCTGCTTGTGTTTATTCCTGGAGCCATTTACAACCACTAATGAGTTGTGAAGCATTTAAATTTGACATGAGTCTATATATAAAGGTATTTCTACTGGCTTCATGCTCACCCTCTGCTCCGATAGACACCAGTTTGACTCCCTTGCTGGCGATGAAGTCCAAGGCTTTGTTGACGTTGTTGATCTTGTGGACCCTCATCTTTCCTCTCTCAGGTTTGGCTAACCGTTCTCCTGCAGACACAAAACAAGAAGCCGGTGAGTTAGCTTAGAGGCTCAGTTACAACTGCAGCGTTTCCAAAAAGGAAGTTTCATCACTGATGGCAGCGATTCAAATGATTATCTGCTGTGCCAACAGAAGTGGCTGCAACCTGCAATTAAACACATAAAAAGTAGAATCTATAGCCGAGCGTTTGCTGCGTTTTCATGCCTCTGATGAACCCTGAACCAGACATCTGAGAATGTTTCTCTTCTAATTGAGCTGCGACCGCTGACAGATGGCTGCATGGACAGATTTCTCTGTGGCTTCTTCTAGGCAAGACTTTTTAAAACAGTCGTCACCATGGATGGTTTTTATTTAATTAGAAAAGCTTTTTAAGGTTTGATGGAACTTACCTGAGATGACCTCCAGCAGCAGCATGAGTTTGAGTCCATCCCTGAAGTCCTCCTCAATGTTCTCGATCTGCGTTCCGGCCTTTCGCAGGTGGGAGTTGCACCAAGCCGTGAAGGTCTGCAGAGAAAACAGGACAAACGGCGATAAGTCACAGTGTTTCCATTGACTTTTGAACGAAGAATGAAAGAAAATGAAATTCAAAGGGCAGGAAGGGAGGTGCTTTGATAAGGCGGGAAGCAGCAGGAGAACAGGGAGGAGTTTAATACAATAAAAACATGAAAACTATTGATCTTAGGAATAATTTAAGCAGCTAAATGGCGAATAAAACAATTCACACTTTCGTTAGGAGACTAAACACCCAGTTTCTCTTGTATTCCGACAGCACATTCTTCTAAAATCATTTCAGCTGTGTTCAAACTCCCTTAATAACTCAACGACACCAGAATCGGCACCATGTTCCCACAAGAAAGTCGCAAGTTAACACTCCCTGACAAATAGATCCATTTTACCACCCAAAACCAAACCGAACAACATCTACGATACTTGCAATGGAACATCAGAATCCCAGAACACAGACATCTAGGAAAAGACCGGCGTACACATCAATGGCGGCTTGGAAACCGTGTCTTTTGTGCGTCTGGCGAGTCGGCATTCTTGGGAAATGTGTTTTCGATCATTTTATTTTGCAGCAGCAGCTCGTGGCACCGAGGTGGGCACTGTGGAGAGGCTCTGTCACGCTACTCTCCTAAACTCTCAAACCATCCATCAAAGTGTCAGAAACACTCGGAGGCCTTCTTTCGTTACAGAGGTTGAGAGGAAGAGCAGAAAAATGCATGAAAAAAGTCACCAGAGTGCATGTTGAAGGTGGAGATTCTCTCATAAATAAAAAAAAGACTTCTTAAAGCTTTCAGGTTGCTTTTTTATGAAGGGGAATCGCAAGTTTAAGAGTGAAAGTCCTGTATGTGAAGGGAAAAGTAGCAGGTGAAATACTTTTTTACGGTTTAAAAATGGCAAAACTGACTGTAAAAGACAAACAGCTTCACACAGGTAATAAATGTATGTTCGTCCAGGTCAACTGGTTGGTTAATTTGCTATTATTAACAGCGTTCCAGGATTAGTCCTTTATTTTTGGGTTCTCTGTGAACAACCCCATGTTTGCCAGAACTTTAAAACCCTCTTAATTTTACAGACACCACTAGGTGGAATTTAATTAACATTTATTCCCAACAGTCTCAAATCTGCCACACAACTGGTTCCTTCTCAAGACTTTACAGCTTTGAACTAAAGATGAACTATTCATTGGCTGATTACTGACAGATTAAGTGCTCTACTTTAGGTATGATCAGCCTTCTCTCTCTGTTTCACTCAAGAAACAAAAATTGAACAAGAAACATCAACCAGGAAGCTAGCTTCTCTCACAGTGGCTAAGGCTATGCTAACGGCTAGCAGCTAAGTTAGAAGGCAGCCACAGATTAACCTGAAACAGAGTCTGGAAAATAATAATTAATAAAGCTTTTAGATCAGGACCTTAGTGGACAATAAAAGTGATAAAACAGCGAACTACTAAGAAAATGGACATTAGTATCGGCCCTGGGAAACCACTTCAGTCCTTTGTGGGAAATTCTAAATTCTCCAGCTATCCTGTGCTACATCCGCCAACTCAAGAATAAATACAAAGCTACAGCTGAACATAAACTAGCGGCTGTATTCTACTGAGTTGCTCAATTTTAGGCAAAGTGCCGCTCATCAATAACGGATTGATGCATACGGATAGGAACCGTGCATGAACTGACCCTTAAAATCAATGTTATTTTAATTATTTCAACACCAAAAGTGAACCGAGTCACACACCAGCAGACTCTGCTCTTCAACACCAACTTTGCACTAAATAAAATCAAACTTCATGGGTCCAATTAATTTCGTCATACACTCAAAGTCAAACATGGATCCCAAAATTTGTGACTATAGTAGACTATCTGCACTACAAGCGCACCTACTGGGCATGTGCAAGGAAAACAAACGTTGCTCATGAACAAATATCCAACATTTTGGTAATTCATCATTTAAAGAGTTGTAATTGAAGCAGTTCCTGCAGGACTTTGGAGGAACTTTGATTTGCTTTCAATTGATGAACCCCAAACACAACAGGAAGTTCTAAAATCTCCAGATATTCTGTGCTACATCCGCTAACTCAGGCATAATGAGAGGTTTTTGGGGGGTTTATTCTCGATCAAAATCAGCAGTCCACATTATAGACCGATAGCTACCGGTTGTAATATGAACAGGGCCGTGTATGCATGAATTGACCCTTTGAAATCATTGTTCTTTGAATTATTTTAACACCAAAAGTGAACCGAGTCTCAAACCATCCACAAGACTTGTTCGCTCTCAGTCTTCAACACAGGGAACATGAACGTTGCTCATAAACAAAAGTCCAGACTTTGTGGTAATTCATCATTTAAAGAGTTGTAACTGAAGTAGTTCCTGCAGGACTTTGGAGGAACTTTGATTTGCTTTCGATTGATTGACGCCAAACACAACAGGAAGTCCTAAATTCTCCAGATATCCTGTGCTACATCCGCTAACTCAGGAATAAACACATTAACACGGCACTAAAGCTGAGTCTGTAACTATCTACTGCATCCACGAACAGAACCACGTGCATTAACTGACCCTTAAAATCATCGCATTTTGAGTTATCTTAGCACTTTAGTGACCAAAACCCCACAACTCTTAGTCTTCAACACCAACTTTGCAGCTTTGAAATGAATAAAATCAAACACTGTGGGTCCAATCAATTTCGTCATCCACCCAAAGTCAAACATGAAGCCCAAAATTTGTGACTATAGTAGACTATCCACACTATAACCGCACCCACTGGGCATGTGCAAGGAAAACAAACAATGCTCACAAACAATATGTACAAAATTTTGGTAATTCATCATTTAAAGAGTTGTAACTGAAGTTGTTCCTGCAGGATTTTGGAGGAACTTTGATTTGCTTTCGATTGATTGACACCAAACACAACAGGAAGTCCTAAATTCTCCAGATATCCCATGCTACATTAGCTCACTCAGGAATAAACACATTAATACAGCTGAATGCGTAACTTTTTGTGCATCCATGTGTGTTTTTTTTAGTAACAACAGATCTACGTCTGCATTAACTGACCCTTAAAGTCATTGCACTCTTAGCCTTCAACATCAACTTTGCAGCTTTGGACTGAATAACATCAAACTTTATGGCCGTTCTTCACTCTGTCAGACCTCCACATTTTCTCCACAAACATTATGACAGGAGCAGCTCTCCGCCCGGTCTCCTCTCCCCACCGTCCCACCACCAACACCAGTACAAAGCTCCCATTTATCCTGCTGGATAATAGCAGCCTTCAGCCCCCTGAGCTCTGCCTCAACCGGCTCCCTCTCAGACCGACCCTCCCCCAGACCGACGACACCAAACCCCTCCACAAACTCTCACAATTAACGTACATATATGGAGAGAAAGAGAAGAGGAAGGAGAAGGGGAGATGGATTTCAGACAGACAAACAGAGGCAGGGCCAGTGGGGAGGACGGGAAGACAATACCCTCTGACCACACAAACAGGAACAATGCAGCAGGAAAAGGCCACAGCAATGGCAGGAAGCTCCAGCTTAGTTTAGCTCAGTCAGACAATCGGAGTGACGACGCATTCATCGACTGTCACCACGAGCTCCACTGCAACCATCGAAACAACATTCTGGGTATTTTCTTTCCCATTTATGCGAGTTCATATCTCACTTTACTGCCACTAAACTGCTGTCACTTCCCAGCATTCATTGAAAAGATATAAGGGTTTGTGAAAAAACTTGGGTGGAGTTGATTGAAAGAGTGCATGTAAAGAAAAATAGCAGCTTAAATCCGACTTTTTAACACCCAGAGACGATGTCAAACAATGGTAGAAAGGGTTTTAGGTGATTTCATTGCTTATATTTACTATCAAGAGGCAGTAAATTCAGATGTCTTGGCAGTTTTCATATGAAAACTCTCAGAATAGATTTTGTAATAAGACAAAAGTAACATGAGCCACTGATTATGTACAAATTCCTACATTATTGGTTCTAACATCAGTACTAGACAAATAAGGACAATAGATTTTTATGTGAATGTTCTTAAAGAAAATATTAGGTGTTTTAATGATATATAAATAATCAGTTTAGATATTTTTTAAAAAAGATTTTCATTCATTTTTTGAAAATATTTACAAGAATTTTCTTGCCAAATTGGATTTTTTTTAAATAAAACTTTTAAGAGAAACTTTTCAGGAATTACTCTGATTT
Organism: Acanthochromis polyacanthus; assembly: GCF_021347895.1. Classification (NCBI taxonomy): domain Eukaryota; kingdom Metazoa; phylum Chordata; class Actinopteri; family Pomacentridae; genus Acanthochromis; species Acanthochromis polyacanthus. The sequence goes on from NC_067125.1 coordinate 24,239,906, forward strand.
TCTTCCTGAAGGTTTTGCAAATTTTCAGAAATTTAGGGAATTTTTTTTGCTGAATTTTTGGATTTTTTCAGACTAGGAAACAGTATTTTTTGGTGCCCGTAAATGAGGACAACAGCAGGGTTAAAGTGCAGTGCGTCTGTCAGGTTTGAGCAGAGCTGCTGATGAGAACGAAGCCGTAAAAGTCAAACCGCGGCAGGCTGAGACCTTCAGAGAACCGGAGAACTTCACATTCTGTGCAAGAACATGATGTCATCGCCTCGCTGTGAGGTCAGAGGTCGGCTGTGGAGCTGGAAAAAATAAAGCGT